>NC_057801.1:123685504-123697918 GCF_018294505.1 Triticum aestivum | reverse complement strand
CTTTCACCTATTCTTCAAATGCCGCTTCTCTAGAAGGCTTTGGTCCTTGGCCATTGACAAGTACCACGTCCCCGACTTCGTCATTTCCACTTGGCCCCTATTCGACTTGATCCAATCTTGGTGGGCAAGTACTTGCGACGACGGCTATCCGCACAGACAAGCCAAGGCATCTCTCACCATGCTTGTTTCATGGACAATTGAAACGAAATGCGCGAGTTTTCAGGCATAAGTGTGCCCCTCCGACAGTGTTGCTTTCCTCCATCGCCACCGAGGCTAACCTTTGGATCAACGCCGGTGCTAAAAAACTAGGGTCTTTGTTATTGCGCGAGTAATCCGCATGCCGCGTACTCGGGTTGTTTGTAACTAACTCTATTCTCTCTTATTTAATGGATGAGGCAAAGCTTTTGCCTCCGTTTCAAAAAAAAAAGTTCACAGTTTTTCTCTTTCCTCGCAAAAAAATTTACACAGTTTTGTGCCTCCAAAATTACTCACTTTCTAGTCTAAACAGATAGTAGAAAATCTCAAGTAAAAAAAGAGATAGCAGAAAATCTGTTTGGAGGAACAGAACGGCTAATTCCTAGGTCGAAGCTAGCTAAGGACCCTTTTTGAGTTCCAGTAGTAATTGGCCGTCTTTTCACAGTTTCGTGGCTCCAAAGCTAGTCAAATTTCTGGTCAAGAAGACTAATAAAAATTTCTGTATCGGAAAAGAAATTTGCCCTGTTTCTAGACTATGTTCTTGCTATGGCGATGATATTTGCGGTTTGCCCTCCATAAGACTAGGCTTGTGCGAAATTTTCCAGACCCGTGAATCACTCCATGTTGATATGTCTTTCGGCTCGACTCAAGACCGATTAAAAAGAAATAAGCTAAGCATGAGTATTTTATGTAGCTTAATCAAAAAATGAGCTGATCTTGAGCCAACATTGATTCGCTTAATTTTTGCTTGATATGATACAATTATACTAAATAATCCTATATATATTAAATGGAAATCAGATAATTTATTACTCTCTTCGTCCCATATTAGTTGTCGTCAGCACTGAAATGCATCTAGATACATTCATTTTAGCAACTAATATGAGACGGAGGGTGTACTATCATATATGTTGTGTATGACTTTCTTCATTTTATCTACTAGCAAACATTGAATCTTAATTAAGCTGGAGAAAATTTAGGCCTCAAGATCATGGCCAGTGTGTTAACTATCCTATTATTTTTTGCCAAGGTTTGGGAGCAGATGCACCTTATTTTTCTCTTGTTAGCTCATCCACGAACTTTTGCTATTAAGTAGTATCAGTCTTCAGTTGAGAAAGAATAAATCAAACTACCTTGAAAAATATTTTGATTGGAATAATATTTTATATTGGTCTTCTATGTTGTGTTGCGTCCTATCTAGTTAATAAATTATCTAAAATTAGTAAGAAAAAATATGTTATTTACCTCGAAACTAATTTAAAAGCGACTTGAGATCATTACAAGATAAGCATTAGCCACTTTCTACAACTCGAACTTGAGCTTCGCTTAGTTTGTATCCGCTCGAATTTTAGTGTCAAGCCTAGCTAGATCAACTCGTTCGAACTCAGTTTGTTTGCAGTTATGTCCACAGAACATAGAGAGCATGATTATTTTGATTATTTTAAGGAGATCAGAAAGATTGGATGGACTCGTATTGTGGAGCCTACCAACTTGCCAAGGATGATTGGCCCCGTACGTACGTGCGCTTGTTTATTTGTTCGTGCACCAATTTATTTTCTTTCTACAGATCGATGATGCACGCCGTCGATCGGCGTTTCCAGCGTGCACAATGGACGTGGAAAGCAACCGAATTATTCGGTGACGGCACACCACCACCGGCGCAACGAATCGTATACATTCATCCGAACCGTAAAATCGACCGTAAAAACTAAGGGAACCAGCTACGTACTGGTCGATCAGTAGCTCCGTTCAGTAGGACTCCGAGGAGTGCGCCGCCGCATGCAGCTCGCTCCAGGTCCAAGCGGGCGCCGTCGGCGCCGAGTACGCCGGCGCTGCCCTCGACGACGTGCTGCCGGGGGTGACGTGGTTGTGGACGCCGTCGTAGGTGGTGAGGACGTAGCGCGGGTCGTCGCGGTCGCGCTCGATCCGCTTCTTCACCCCGCACCCCTCGGCGGAGCACCGGTAGTAGTTCCGCAGGTTGGGGCTGCTCTTCACCGCCTTCTTGCCGTACTTCCTCCACCGGAACCCGTCGTCCATCACCTCCACCTCCGACCGAGTCCGGAACCCGATCCTCCCCGACGGCCGCCCGGTCATAGCACCGATCCCTCCCCATCTCCCCCTCGCCGAAGCGTCGCCGTCGAACATCCCGGCGCCGTCGCAGTAGTACGAGGTCGTCATAGGGAAGACGACGCTCCGCCCGTACATGTTCATCGTCTCGCCTCCAGCGACGCCGAACGCCGGAAGCGGCGAGTAGTCGGAGGCCCGAGCGGCTTCCACGAGCTCCGGGAAGCTCAGCTCCGCGGCACCGTCCGCTGCTGCCACGAAGGGGTCATCGGCTTGGAAGTTGTACAAGGAGGAGCCGGTGGGGTGGACCGTGCAGCAGGCTTCATGGCTGGTAAGTCCTAGCGAAGCCGCCATAAGTGCACTGCACAGACGAGCTACGGACTACGCACTAGCGTGCTACGTTACCGGTAGTGCTGGGCGGCGGTGGGCCTGAGCTAACTGCTTTGACGGAATTCCTCGTGGCATGGTCCGCGATTTATACTACCCACGAACGGCCGGCGAGCTTCATGGATGCTTCATGGCGGGTACGTACGGTGAAGGTTCCGATGGTGTCGCGTCGCGTCAGCTAGTCACATGGCGATTTGATCGCTCTGGCGCCCGTGATGGAGGCGTACGTGCGCGTGCGCTTTCGGATTATTCCCGACGTGGACCGGCCGGCCGGGCGGCCGGGCAGTCCGGAGAAGCAATGGCCTGGCTAGTCAAGAGGAGACTTAAATGTGGCCTTTGGATCATTCATCTGGACCGTTGCCCCGGCCGGCGCGCGTGGTTTAATTGGCTGCAGTACGCCGGCGGTTGCCACAGGCGCGCAGCGCCGCCATTGCACAGCCACGGCCATCGACGATCGTACAGGATATATATCCATCTATGTACGTTCCTCGCAGTCGGATCGATCGGCCGGTACATCACGATCTTCGTCAGCTGGATTTGGGGTGTAGTACTGCACTGTTGCGGATCTGAAATACTACGTACTTGTAATGACAACGAGACATCGGTGCTCTGGTGAGAAAATAATACTACGTACGTATAAACATCGGCCTCAGATCCGCGAAAGTAAAGAAAAAAAATACTACGTACTACGTGCAATGACAACGAGACAACGTCTCCCCTAAAAAGAAAAGACAACGAGACAACGCGGCGCTCAAATCCGCAACAGTGGAGAAGGAGTACACCCAAAATCCAGCTGAGGAACATTTCGGGTCCAAATGAGCGTTCGCGGTCAAGTCCATCGCACCGGCCGGTCGATCGAATCCCACTAACTCTTAATTTTGTGTACATGCGGTGCACCTGACCAGGGTAGTCTATCAGACAAACGACACCTAGCTAGCCTACTCTCTAGCCAGCAATTGAGTAGCCATCGGCCAGTTTATTTTGTCGATTCTCTCATGATCAAGAATCGGACCTCCTTCTAAACTCCCCTACAAATGCATTAAAAAAATCCAAACTACTGTCCAAAAAATATGAATTCGAGATTCGAGAAGAGTCTGAGGGAGGTCCGAATCTCATGTTTCTGGGAGAATCAGTGAAAAGAACTAGGCCGACTCTTCTTAGATAGACTTGGATTTTGATTTGCCGATCACGATTAAGAGAATAAAACAGCACCAAATATGTCTCGTTCTTATATAGACTATCCTTTTTGGTTGAACTATTTATGCATCGAGTAATTACTACTCCCTCCGTTCCAGAGTATAAAGTGTATTGATTTCCGTGCAAGTCAACCATTTGAATGTTTGACCAAGATTTATAGAATAAAATAACAACATCTGCAATACCTAGTAGATATAATATGAAACTACTTTTCATGATGGATCAGATGATATAAATTTCATATTGTGGATATTGATATATTTTTCTAAAAGCTTGCACTCGTTTGACTTTTGAAAAAATAAATACATCTTATATAAAGAAAGGGAGGGAGTATTTTGTAATGAAAGGTTTTATAATTCTACCAACTGGTAGTTTTTATACATTGTTGTTTGGTTGCACCAAGTGCTAGTAAATCTTCCCCCACAAAAAAAAAGTGCTATTAAATCTTATTATATAAAAAAGGTGCTAGTAAATCTTGCTTCCTTTTCTAAACTTATTAAATAATTCATGTTATCAGGAAGGTGAAGACGGTATAGCCAGCCGGCGATATTTGACAGCGATGTCTCGCGCTTTCCTCATTGGATATCCAAGTGGACATATGGATAGATGCATGGATTCGCATTGCATACCTTTGCAAAGAAAAAGAAAGGCGGGAAGGAAAAGAAAATCTTAGAAAAAAGACGGTTAAAGTAGTTGTACATGCGTTTGTGCCGACTTGACTGTTTTCGTCATGTGTTTGATTTGGAAATTTAATTGTATCAAACGTTGTTAGTTGCGAGTAGTAATTAGTACTAGTGAGTACGCATGCACCTTTTTTCTGGACAACTTTTCCTCGTTTGGTCCAGTGATGTACGGGAATGATCTCCCTCCGTTGTTGTCATGGCATGCACGTACTACCATATTTTATTTTATTTTGACTTTGTGCACATGTTTTAGATGGTGGCTTAATTGCTCAACTTGCTCAGTTACATAAATAAATATGCATCATTAAAAGAACTGGGCAAATGCATGTGAAATGTTATGCAACTATGATGCAAACTCTTTATAGTTGTAAAATGCTATACAGTTCTTGCTGTAATTTTCCCATACAAACAGTAGTAAGTTCCTGGTGTAATTTCTTATGTGGTTTTGTGTAAAATCTTTACCTGGCACAAGCAAGTCCATTATATTGTTTTTACAAGTTCTGAAACAGGTACATCATACGAGGCAAGGTTGTAATTGAGGTTTTGAAATCATGTAAAGTGGGTTTCCATTTTATAATGCTATGTGCCTTTGCATGTATGGTGCAAAATTTTGATTGATGCTGAACTGAAAATGAATCAACTTATAGTGGCATGTGTAGTTGTTTGTATGGTGCAAAAATTTGATTTACAATGAACTGAAAATTAGTCAACCTTCAAATAGAAAGCCCCCTAAACTCTTGTTATCGCGGTGCGCTAATGGCTAGTAAATCGTTTCATTTTTAAGCTTAAACAATTAATGTTATCATGAAGGTCAAGGCTGAATAGACAATTAGACGATATTTGACAACGATGTCTCACGCTTTCCTCATTGGAGATTCATCTAGACATACAGATAGATGCGTGCATTCGCATTGCATACCGGAGATAAGGCGGAAGTAACACTCTCCAAAGAAAAGAAAAAAGGCGGGAAGTTAAAGAAAAAAGGCGGGCGGCGGTAATTATATGCGTGTGTGCGACTTGATTGCCGGCATGTGTTTGATTTGGAAATTAATTTTATCAATCATCGTTAGTTACGAGTAGTAACTAGTGCCTATGGCCTGTGGGTACGCATCAACCTTTTTTCTGGCGTGGGTGACAACAGCCTAGCTGGAATTTGCCAACGTTTGGGGGCCACGACCGGTAGCATGAGGAGATGGGCGAGGGAAGTGTTTGGTTCTATCAGGCGGCAAATCGCGAGGCTCAAAACACAGCTGAAGGAGGCGAAGGAACGAGCAACCCATAGTGGCTATCGGCAGGAAATCAAGGAGATTGAAGAGCAATTGCGAGAGATATATGAAAGAGAAGAAGTGTTCTATAGACAGAGATCCAGAGTTGATTGGCTGCAAGCGGGAGATCAAAATACTAAAATACTTCCAACAAAGAGCTTCACATCGCAAGAGGAAGAACACGGTAAGAGCATTACACCGCCAGGACGGGACTCGATGTCTTGTGAACGAGGAGATGAGAGAGATGGTTGCTAGTTTCTATGAAAACCTGTTTACCTCGGACGGGTCAGCTGGTGCATAGGAGCTACTCCAACATATTGAGGCCTTGGTGATAGAAAGTATGAACACAAAGCTTACCGCTGCGATAGCAGATGAGGAGATCGAAGTTGCTTTGTTCCAAATGGGCCCGACGAAAGCGCCAGGGCCAGATGGACTGCCTGCGCTGTTCTACCAAAGGCACTGGCCTTTGTTAAGAACGGATATTTGCAAGGCCATGCGGAGTTTTCTTAGGGGGGAGGCGACACCGGCAAGTTTCAATGACACAATCCTTGTGATGATTCCAAAGGTTAACTCACCAGAGCTTCTGACACAATTTCGGCCTATTAGTCTCTGTAACGTGCTTTATAAGATAGCAACCAAGGTGATGGCTAACAGACTCAAAGTAATCTTGTTGGTTCTTATCTCGGAGGAGCAAAGTGCTTCTGTACCTGGTAGATTAATCACGGACAATGTTCTTGTGGCATATGAGTGTGTTCATGCCATTCACACTAGGAAGAGGAGGATGGCGTTCTGTGCGGTCAAGCTGGATATGATAAGGCGTACGATAGAGTGGAATGGATATTCCTTGAGCAGATGCTAGCTAAATATGGTTTTGGCACGGAGTGGATTGCAATGATCATGAGATGTGTGACTTCGGCGACATTTACGGTTAATTTGAACGGAGGTTTGTCCAGGAGATTTGTACCTTCACGGGGCCTTAGGCAAGGGGATCCCCTTTCCCCTTATCTCTTTCTTTTTTGCGTTGAGGGTTTTTCAGCATTGCTAAAACAGGCCCAACAGGAAGGCAGCCTGAAAGGTGTGGCATTTGGGAGCACTGGCCCCCAGGTGACTCATCTTCTTTTCGCTAATGATAGTGTTGTGTTCTTGGAGGGTACGAGGCAGAATATGGAGGCACTAAAGGTCATACTACAGAGATATGAGGAGGCCTTGGGGCAGCGGGTAAATCTCCAGAATTCGGCTATATTCTTTGGGAAAGGTTGTCAGGAAGAAACAAAGGCTGAGCTAAAGCAATACATTGGGATAGAGGAGGATGCTCTAAACGAGAAATACCTAGGCTTACCAACACTAGTTGGGAGGTCAAAAGATGGTACTTTTAAATATGTGACAGAGTGCTCAAAGGGCAAAGTTAGTGGATGGAAGGGACATGGCCTGTCCATGAAGGCAAGAGAGGTTCTTATAAAATCGGGCCTCCAAGCAACACCTACGGTCACCATGAGTTGTTTTCACCTCACAAAGAAGATGTGTCGGAATCTGACCTTGATCTCTTCTAAATTCTAGTGGGGTGCAATGGATGATGAATGGAAAGTGCATTGGATTGCGTGAGAGAAGATGTGCGATGCTAAAAAGGAGGGGGGCTGGGTTTCCGTGATCCGGAGGCATTCAACTAGGCTCTCCTTGCCAAACAAGCTTGGAGAATCCTTCAAGTTCCTGGATCTCTTTGTGCCCGGGTACTAAAAGCCCGTTATTTTCAAGATGCTTCTATACTGTCGGCCACTTGTCCATCGGCAGGCTCTTTCACTTTCCGCAGCATTCTTCATGGCAGAGATCTCTTGAGGGAAGGACTGGTGTGGCAGATAGGCGACGGATCAATGATCAACATCCATCACGATAATTGGATCCCGAGAGCTGGAAGTATGAAGCCACTGGGTCAAAACTTTGCATGGGGTATTACGAAGGTGAAAGATCTTCTTCGCCCCAATGGTATGGACTGGAACGAGGCTAGGGTGGATGCATTGTTCACACCAGATGATGCGCATGATATTAAGAGGATAGCGGTGGGCGGACCGAATTGCCAAGACCTACTTGCATGGAACTTCACTAAGAACGGGACGTTTACAGTAAGGTCAGCCTATCACCTTAGAATGTCCATGAACAAGTTGAGATCCGGACGACCGAAACCCTCAACGTCTACAAATAAACACAAAGGCTTTCTTTCGCTTTGGGATACTTCGGCCCCGGGGAAAGCCAAAGTGCATGCATGGAGGTTGCTCGGGAATGGACTGGCTGTGGGTTCGGAATTGCACCGATGAAGAATCAAACTAGGGGTGTTCTGTGTGGCATGCGAAAGGGAGGAAACTTTACTGCATCGATTTTGGACGTGCCCACACTCTTCACTTTTTTGGCAGCTGTTGCGCTCGGAAATGGGATCTATGGTGGCAAACCCACCAGAGATGACTAGGTCCCAGAGTGAGCTGTTGAACTAGCTACTTGGGTGGTTCGCGAGAGCTGCAGAGGAGGAGAAGAAGTTATTCGTTCATGTTCTGTACGGACTATGGCTGGCAAGGAACAAAGCTAGAGACGGTAAACGGATTGCTGAGCCACATGCGATAATGACGGCCGTGCTCATGCATGTAAATGAATGGAAAGAGGTACACCCTGCAGTTCCTAAACTTCCTAAGGTGATCGAGCAGCAAAGATGGGAACCCCCGGAGGAGGGATGGGTGAAGATCAACGCGGATGGAGCCATGGCAAGAAACGGAGGAAAAGGAGGAGGGGGGGCAGTGCTTAGGGATCAGAATGGAGCATACATAGCGGGATCATGTTTCTTTTTCCCTCGGGTAGCTGATTCGAAGGCTGCGGAGGTTCTTGCAACTAAGAAGGCGCTGCATCTGGCTAGGGAGTACAACATCAGGAAGGTGCACTTGGAGTTGGACTGTCAGATGGCTGTGAAAATGATTAATGACTCCGACAGAAACCTGAGCGGTGTTGGACCGTGGATCTGGGATGTGAAAGAAATGATCAGCTCTTTTGAGGAAGCGAAGGTTACGTGGGTGCGACGCTCGGCAAATAAGGTGGCACATCAGCTAGCGCGGGTAGGTGTAGGTGATGAAATAAGCAATGTTTGGTGTTTGATGCCTCTAGACTACATTTTGGATGTAATAGTGGATGAAATTCCAAACCTTAATAACTAAATAAAGCAGAGCATTTCCCCTTAAAAACCTTTTTTCTGGACTGCATTTCCTGGTTCAGTGACTTACGGGAATGATCTCCCTTCGTTGGTGTCATTAGTGGCATGCATGTACTATATTTTATTTCATTTTGACTTTGTGCACGAATTTTAGATGGTGGCTTAATTGCTAGATTTGCTCGATTACATAAATAAATATTCATCATTATAATGACTTGGCAAATGTATGTGAAATACTACGCAGCTATGATGCAAAATCATTATATTTGTAAAATGTTATACAGTTCATGCAATAATTTTTCCATACAGACAATAGTAAGTTACTGGCGTAAATTTTTATGTGTTTTTTGTAAAATCTCTATCTAGTACAAGTAAGTCCATCATTTGTCTTTACAAGTTTTGAAATGGGTAAATCATACCATGCAAAGCTGCAATTGAGGTTTTGAAATCATGTAAAGAGAGTTTTAGTGTTTTTTTAGGTAAGAGTTTTAGTTATTATGATATGTGTTGTTCTATGCATGGAGCAACTTTTTGATTTATACCAAATTGAAAATCAGTCAACATGATACTGGCATGTGTCGTTGTTGGTATGGTGCAAAAAATAGTTGACAACAAACTGAAAATCAGTCAACTTTTAAATAGGCAGCCATCAAATGGTGGTTTTAGAGGATAAAACATAGACACCTAGCCTACTATTGGATTTAAATTATGGCTGGTGATCGCCTAAATGAGTTTTCAACATTTGCCAGTACCCTACCAGACGGTTAGGTTTGTCAAAGAAAGAACATCAATTATAGGTAAGGCCAACGGGAGCACGTGAAATGTTGGGCGTGTGCGCAATCTTGTAGTGTGCCGATGTGTGCGCATAAATAGTAGTTGCATACACTTCAGGTGGGTTTGGTTAACTGCATCCCCCAATGCCAACAAGGCCTTGGCGATGCATTTTTGGCCTGCTTGGTTAGCTGGTTGCATTAAAATTTCAGCCCGCAAGGTTGCAATTGAGGTTTCAAGATGAAACGTTTTATAGCTCTTCTAACCGACAACTTTTGCATGTGTTGCCATTTGCTTAACTACTAAACTCTTGTAATAGTGGTGCGCCAACAACTAGTAAGTCTTACTTCTTTTTAAAACCGAATAGCCAGCTATGCGATATTTGACAACGATGTCTCATGCTTTCCTCATTGGAGATTGGTCTAGACATAGGGATAGATGCATGCATTCGAATTGCATACCTGAGGTAAAGCGGGAGTAACACCCTCGCAAAGAAAAAGAAAAAAGGAGGGAATTAAGAGAAATTTTTAGGGTGACAGTAATTACATGCATCCGTGCCTACTTGATTCGTTCTGGGCATGTGTTTGATTTGGAAATTATCTGTATCAATCATTGTTAGTTACGAGTAGTAATTAATATTACTACGCACGCGTCACTATTGACAAAAAGGCTTATAGGTGAATTCACATTTGTGGCAGGTGCACTCTAGCATCTGCCACTGGTAATCTGAAAAAGAGAAATTATCAGTGGTGGCGCGTGCGCCCGCCACAGCTATAGGCTTACGACTGGCAAGCGCCACTTTACGTATGCCACTCGTAACATCTGTTCAGATTTGTCGTGGGATAAGCATTGTTAGTGGCGGGCACAAAACAACACTCTCCACTGCTACTTGAGTTACCAGTGGTGGGAAGAACTACGTGCCCGCCACTGGAATTTTTGGTCTCACGACAATTTCTCCAAAACTACCAGTGGCGGGCAACAATACGTGCCCGCAAGTGGTAACTAAAGTAGTAGTGGCGGGCGTTGTTCTGTGCCCACCACTAGCAAGTTTTTCTGCCCGCCACTGCTAACTTTGTACCTACTAGTGGCGGGCGCATATTTTATCTCTGCCACTCGTATTTTTCTGGCTATTTTTGGAATGCAAGGGGTTTTGTTTTTTAGGTTAGTCTTACTAGCCAATTTTTTGTACATTAAAGGTACATCATTTAAAGTTTCATGTATAGCCCTTTTTAATGTTAATTAGCTATTTTTAGGACATTAAATATATTTCTAGGTATTTAATGGAGATAAATCCACTTAAAGACTTAAATATGGCAAACTGACCCGAAATAATGCCAAATTTTGGCATGTCATATGTAATTGTGCATGTTGAGTGTGGAAAAAGTTTGAACACTAACTAAGGAAGGAGCGGTCACTTCGCATGCAAATTGGACTATTTCAAATGTCTAGAAATGCATTTAATTGCTGAAATATGGAAAACTGATCCTGAAAAATGTAAATTTTTGACATGTTACATGTAATGATGTGTATAGAGTATGGAAAAAAAATTAAAGTCAACCGACAAAGCAGGGCTATATTCACATGCAAACTTGACATGTTCCCTCTACAAACCTAGTTTCTTCCTCAGAGATGGTCCAGTTTGTAAGTAATCTACGTGACAACTTACGCGAAACATTCTCATTTTTTACCACAACCTCTATGGATGATATCATCTAACCATGCCAAGTTTCATAATTCACGGGCATCGTTTGAACTTCTTAAATTTAAATGCCAACAACCGCCAAGTTTCATAATTTTCGGGCATAATTAGGCTACCTGGTGTATGGGACTCCTTATTTTCCCTTGCACAAGGACTAAGTAAATACTAAAGACCACTAATAAGGTTTTTCAAACCATTCATTGTTATTTTTCAGTGTACCTGCATTTCAAATTTGGATTATATCCATTAAATGCCTAGAAATGCATTTAATGGCTTAAATATAGCAAACGAACATGGGTAAATGCCAGCATTTTACATGATACATGTAATGGTGTGCATTGATTGTGAAAAAAATTCCATGCCCAAACGGTGAAGCAGTGGTCGATTCACGTGCAAACCTAGCCCATTATCTCTTGAAACCTAGTTCTTTCCTCAGAGATGGTCTGGTTTGTAACCAGTCTGCATGGAAACATTTGCGAAACATTCTCAAATTTTTACCGTAGCCTCTAGGGGTCATACCTTGACCCCTTGCCAAATTTTAGGATTTTCAGGCTTCGATTAAATTTTTTAGAACTAAAATGCGGACAACCATCAAATTGGTGCTTGAGTATTACCCATCTGTTGTCCATGACTCATGTTGTTTCCCTACATGAGGCTTAATCACTTTTACTACTTCGTACATAACATAAGAAATTATTTACTCCGCGACTTTCCCACTCTGACCACTTAGTACATAGCACAAGAAATTACTTAGTCACTTGTGTAATGTACTAAGTGGTAATAGTGGCGGTTACCAGTGGCAAGCACAATCTTGGGCTCGCCACAGTTACTTCTACAATCCGGCATGGACAAAGTGGTTCTTTTTAATTGGTCAAAATGTCGCTCCTACGGATTGAGGATGTTGCTCGTATCCACATGTCCACACCCATATGATCTTCGTCCGACTGGTGGAGGTGAGAGGAGCCA
>NC_057801.1:123664983-123685169 GCF_018294505.1 Triticum aestivum | reverse complement strand
TCTCTTGTCGATTCCGGCCGGCTCCAGTCAATTTCTTGGTTTAGTGACATATGAAATGATCTCCCTCCTTTGGTGTCACTAGTAATTGTGTGTGTGAAATGCATGATAATATATATGCAAATTATTAATCATATTGCACATTAATACTAGGAAAGATACAAATTGCATGTTAGTATTTGGTAGCATATAATTATTTGATTAATGTTCACGTTGATATTAGACATGATATTAATTATTGGAGGGTGATAAACATGTTTAACAAAAAAACATTGGAGCGATATTAACAGTTGGATAGACGCAATTGAACAAGTGAGATATGTTGGATCTCCACAACTCACTCTTTTTTATATTGGTAAAGATATAGATATAGATTACTAGCATGCATGTATTGTATTTTATTTTATTTTGACTTTGTGAATGCATTTTAGGTGGTGGCTTAATTGCTTGATTTGCTCAGTTATGTAAATAAATATGCATCATTAAAATAACTCGGGAAATGCATACAAAATGTTATGCAACTATGATGCCAAATCGTTATAGTTGCAAAATGCTATATAGTTATTGGTGTAATTTTCCCATACAGACAATAGTAAGTTCTGGGTGTATTTCTTTTATGTATCTTTGTGTAAAATCTCTATCTAGGGCAAGCAAGTCTATTACATTTGTTTCTACAAGTTCCGAAACATGTAAATCATACTAAGCAAGGCTACGGTTAAGGATTTGAAATCATGTAAAGTGGGTTTTTACTTTATAATGGTATGTGTTATTGTATGTATGGTGCAAAAACTTGATTGATACCGAACTAAAAATCAATCAACTTGATAGCGTCATGCGTCGTTATTTGTATGGTTCTAAAAATTGATTGATACCAAACTAAAAACAGACAACTTCCAAATAGATAATCTCTAAATGGTAGTTTGAAAGGGACAACTAGCACACTCAACCCACTATTGGATGTATATAACAATGATTGGTCGCCTAAATGAGTTTTCAACATTTATCAGTGTTGGAAATATGCCCTAGAGGCAATAATATTGTATTGTTATAATTATGTATTCATAATTAAGAGTTTTTATCCCATGCTATGATTGCTATGTCCTGGAATGTTCGATTCGGTGGAAAACTAGTATGCACGTGTGGAATGATAAACTGTAAAATAAGATTCTTAGTCTCGCCTCTAAGACTAGCTAAAGTGTTGTTGGTGATCACGTTTTCCAAATCTTATGATATCATTAAGTGTAACGATAGTCCTAAAACAACATTGAGGGTATGACGTTAGAAGAACTCATATTGAATCGACCCAACTTGTTTCTTATACTTTGAGATTATATCGTCACAAGTCAATTCTTATAACATAGAGTATTAACATGTGTTTTAGTTCCTCATACCATGAGAGCACCGTAGTCACTTCTTACCACACGATGATCTTTGGATTGCTCAAACATCATCTCTAACTAGGTGATCATAATGACAACTTACAGGTTCATCCGAAAGTTTTGACAAGGGACTCGATAGCTTGAGAGTGGAATTTGCTCCTCCGGCAATGGAGAGATATTCATAGGTCTCTTTCGGTGTGATTAAGGCCATCATCACCTGTCCATACACAGGTGACTACATCACAGGGGTGCTGGAACACGTCAATGGGAAGAACAAAATCGGTAACTAGGAGACCAACGTATTGAGCATGTGTACGACTCAAGAGGATACCGATACATATGACCTTGGGTTTTTTAAAGTATCATGAAGCAAAGGGAACATAACATGATAACCAAACGTTCACTCAAATGTGATTTGTGTAATCATAGGTATCTATATGGACATCGACGGTTCTACTATCGGTCTTTGAACGAAGGGGTTTCGTTCATGTCTACGATTTACCGAACCTATGGGGTCACAATATTCAAGTAATCATGATCTATTGAGTGTTAGTAAGATGAGAGTATCAAGTATTTATTTGTCAATTGTTTCATTTATATTCAGACTAGTTCCAAGAGGAACCGAAGCCGTTTCGGGGTCACCGGAAGGGTTTCAGAGATTATCGGGCAATACCGGGTATTGCCCATAAATAATATATAGGTGGAAAATGTTTTCGGTGATGTTAAATTAATATTAAAAGGCTCTAGTAATTTTAGAAGGCTATTATATTTAATTAAATATCAATGGGACTTAAAAAGCAAAGTGGTGGAACGCTACTTGGGCCACTTGGGCCCAAGTAGAGGTGGTGCCCTCCTTTCCACATGGGGAAGGGAGGGGAGGCCGAATTGGAGGGGGGCTCCCCCTCTTCTTGGCCGGCCAAGGAGGAGACTCCTTTCGCTCCTTGTGGCACCCCTCTCTCTCCCCTCCAACCTATATATACTAGAGGTTTTCACCTTTTCTCAACACAAGTTTTAGGTGCCTCCTCTAGCCCAATACTACTGTTATAATTGAGATAATTAGAGCTAGTTCTAGTTCATATGATCCTCATAATTACAAGCCCTTTGTGGCCTCAATCTCCTCCTCTAATTCTCCGGTGGCAATTACTTATGGACGGTGAAGCGCTGCGGGATCGTAAATATTGTATGCTTGCAAACTATAAATAGGTCATGCTTTCGGTCTTCGGTTTGAGGGATCGTTTGAGGGAGGTTCGTGAGATCATTCGTCAATGTTTCAAGGGAATCCAAGTATGATCAACACCGACTCATCTGATTCCGCTACAAACTCAGTGTTGGTAACTTTCATGATCCAATCCTCTTATGCACCTTCGTATTGTTCCGGGGTGTTCGTAGGCCGACTTTTTTGGTTTCTACTCTGTTCCTAACATTGGCATCGTGAGTGGTATTATGAGTAGGTTTAGGTTGCAATCTGGATCACATGTGGATGTGAGGGCTGATGTTCTTGTAATGCTTCCCATGAGTGTTGCTTCAGTTATGTTCATTGATGGCATGGTGTAGCTTTTCACAAAGTTCTAACAATAGATCGGCTCTGGCTGTCGACGATTTGCTAACAGTTCTTTGGGCTACATTATAGTTTAAAAAAAGTGAACCGTCGTGATCACGAGAGGGCAAAGGAGATGTTCAATCTTCTAGGGGGTCATGCGTATTGATGAAGTTTTAGTGTGGGGCTAATTTTTTTAATTAAGTCTCTTCCCTCACACACCCCGAAAGTTAATCTAGCAACAAGGATTATCACCTTTGTTTGTGGACGTAGGTAGCTACTATTGTCCATAAACCCTAGTTGGTTTTGGAGTTTTGATGACAAACGTGGTTGAGGTAATAATGTGTTTGAGAGAATTGCAGGATAACACAGGTAGTAGTCCCTCATTGATTCCGTTTACCTGCCAGAGATGACCCCTGAAAATGTATGAAGACATTGAAGACAATGGTGGTTCATGAAGACATTCACGTTGAAGATAATGACGATGAAGACATTCACTTGAAGACTATGGAGTGCAAAGACATAGTTGCTTTCGTAGGTTTCTTTTCTTCTTTCTTGAGTCATAGGAACCACCGTACTATTAAGTGGGTCCAAGTGAACAAAGGCAGATGACTGAAGTGATGCTCAACCAAAATCCTACGTCTTCGAGCGAAGACAATGAGAGCAAATCTTATCTAGAGTCGGATGAGGCAACTTTGCTTGTAGCCCAAGCCAAGCTTCCACGTGTCCAAGCCAAGCTTCACATGTGTTTGAAATCCAACCGTTGGACGTCGGTTCCTTAGTGACCCAGGGTCATTTCGGACATATCAGGTCGGGTTGCCTCCTGGCTTTAAATAGCCGACCCCCAACACCATAAATTGGTGGCTGCTCAGAGTTAGTGCACGACTTTTGTCGTCTCAGAGCAACCCACCTCTGAAGCCTTTGAGAGAGAAATCCTTGCAAGGACAAAGCCCAAAACACCCAGAGCCAAAGAGTGTTAAGCATCACTGAAGTCTTTCTATCTGTGTGACCTGAAGACTTGTTACACTTGAGGACTATGCATCCTCCTGCCGGTTAGGCGCCTCGTTCTGAGCATCCAAAAGTCATTGTGGATTGCCGGTGAACGAAGTATGTGAAGGTTTGAAAGTCTACCTTGAAGACTTACCAGAGTGATAGGGCGAGGACTGGGTGTCCTTAGCTCTAGGGGAATAAGGTGAAGACATAGTCTTCTGAGTTCAATCTTAGCCTCCCTAACCATACGTATAGTTGTCACAGCAACTGGAACTGGTCTACCAAATCTCTGTCTTCACCAAGCAACTTGTTATATCCCCTACCTTCCTTACTTTTCAGTTTGTCTTCATGAAGTCATTGCTTGTTTGCCTGATCTATTTGACTTCACTATGTGAAGACCTATAACTGTTTAGCTTCGTATTGTCTTCCATTCTGATCCTTTCTACCTAGTTACTGTTAGTCTTCGAGCATTCACTGTATTGCTAGCTTGAATATTGCTTGTCTAGTGTAGTATCTTCCGCTGCATATCATATAGGTTAACATTAACAGTTTGTCTTCAAAGACCTCGAAAAACTTGATCCAAGGAAAAGAATATGATCAACCCGAAAAACTTGAATTGAGTCCACCGAAAAAGAAAGAGATGAAGAATGACGAACTAGACAAGAAATCACCGGTTGAAATGATTGAAGAAAGACTGAAGAGGCTCCACACGAATGAAATTGATGCTCGAAAGAGACTCAGGCTCCGGGAAGAAAAGGGTGGGAGGGCGGGAAAAACAAAGGCAACTTGGAAGGGAGAACCGATGAATAGCTTGAAGAGAAAACACTGGTTGAAAGAATGCAAAGGCTTCGCACAAGTAGGATGGATACTCGATTACGGAGTCCGGCTCTGAGAAGAAAAAGGGTGGGCGGGTGGGAAAAGAAAACAACTGAGGATTGAACTTGGCAAAGGTGAAGAGGCTCGAATCAACTTGATGAGAAATGCACCGGATGAAAAGAGCTGACACACAACGATCGGAAAACCAACTGCGTGATCCTAAAGTAAAATTTGAAGGGAAGAGGAGTAAGTCAAAACACCTGCGTCAAGATTCCTCACTAGAGTGACGAAGGGGATGAGGAGTAAAAAGAAGTCCTACTCTCCGATATAACTAGCCTCCAAAACAGTTTTCTTCTAGACTCAACAACGGCCATGCTAAGAACAATAAAGGGGGCTCCTATGGTTGGTCGAGGCTCTGATACCAACTTGTCACGCCCAATATGCGACCCTATCCTAAAGGAACTCGAAGGTCCCACCAAGGATAGAAGCGCATATTGGAGACACTTTTGCATGGTGGATATCATTACAACGTACTATTACATTTTAGTTGGGGATACATACCAGAGGCTTACAATGCCACACGAATACAACAACATCATACATAAGAGCAACATCTGACTACGGCTGAAACACAAACAGAAACTCGAACAACATCCACCCTTCTATCCCAGGCTGCCGACCTAGAACCTATCCCCTGAACGAAGAAGAAGCAGAAGAAGAACTCCAAAACAAGCACACATCGCTCTCACGTCATGATCATCGCATTACATGTACCTGCAACTGTTGTTGTAGTAAACTGTGAGCCACGAGGACTCAGCAATCTCATAACCATGGTTATCAAGACTAGCAAAGCTTAATGGGTAAGGAATGGATAGTGGTGAGGTTGCAGCAGCGACTAAGCATGATATGGTGGCTAACTTACGAATACAAGAATAAGATGAGAAGCTACACAAACGGTCGCAAACTAGTAATTATAAGGAAGTGATCCTGAACTACTTAGGTCCAAACATAACCCAAACCGTGTTCACTTCCCGGACTCCGCCGAAAAGAGACCATCACGCCTACACACGCGGTTGATGCATTTTAAGGGACAATTGCATTTTTACCCCTAGTTGGTTCCTACCCACGGGTTTTTCCCTTACTTTTCGAGCTTGCTCAATTTTGCCCTTACTTTTTCCATCGAGGTCCCTCGAATGCCCTTTGACCATTTGACCAAAACTTTGAAAATTCATAACTAATTCATACGAACTCAGAAAAAAGCAAATAAGATATCAAAATGTTCAGATAAACATTAACTTTCTGGGCATATCATTTGCATTCAGGACAAAAGCATTGTTTAAACTACCTGAGGTAATTAATGTTATTAACATTATTAAAAATAAATAGGTATAAACAATATTTTTTTCATGAATAAAAATTACATGCAAATGTAGGTGATGTTTTCTGAACATCCTGATAACTTATTTGCATATTTCTGAGTTTGTATCAACTTGTTATGAATGTACTAACGACTTTGACCATTATTTGGAAACTTCATAACAAGTTGATACGAACTCAGGAAAATGCAAATAAGGTATCAAGATGTTCAGAAAACATCACCTACATTTGCATATAATTTTTATTCACGAAAAAAATATTGTTTATACCTATTTATTTTTAATAGTGTTAATAACATTAATTACCTCGGGTAGTTTAAATGATGCTTTTATCCTGAATGCAAACGATATGCCCATAAAGGTAATGTTTATATGAACATTTTGATATCTTATTGGCATTTTTCTGAGTTCATATGAATTAGTTATGAATTTTCAAAGTTTAGTCAAACGATCAAAGGGCATTCAAGGGACCTCGATGGAAAAAGTAAGGGAAAAACTGAGCAAGCTCGAAAAGTAAGGGCAAAAGCCGTGGGTAGGAACCAACTAGGGGTAAAAATGCAATTGTCCCTTTTAATTAAGTCAAGTGTCAAGTTCTCTACAACCGGATATTAACAAATTCCCATCTACCACATAACCGCGGGCACTGATGAGGATACAGGCCTAGGGTAGGGTCACATGCCTGGCCTATATGCCCTACCCGAGGTCACTACCCTAGAAGCAAAGAAGTCCAAGAGACAACAAGGAATACCCAGTGAAGACGTCGAGTGCAATCCACTCGACCAACCATATCACTCTGGTACCCCTCCTTCCTGTTGTCACTCGACCATACAAGAAACCACTCGACCTACTGGAGACCAGGAGTCACTCAAAGCTGCAACGGTCAGGCATTCACTCTGTAGTCTTTAAGATCATTAATAGCACTTGTGGCTGGCATTATCAGTAATGCTCCGTCTTTATGTATATTGAACTCCTTGTAATGGAGGATGGCTGGGGACCTGGCGCACTCTATATAAGCCACCCCCCTCTTCTGGAACAAGGGTTCGCACCCCCTGTAACACCACATGCATATAGTCCAGTCGACCGCCTCTGGGCATCAAGACGTAGGGCTTTTACTTCCACCATGAAGGTCCTGAACTCGTAAATCTTGTGTGTACAACTTCACCATAGCCGAGATCTTGCCTCCTCATACCTACCCCCCATTCTACTGTTAGTCTTAGGACCACGACAGTTGGCGCCCATCGTGAGGCAGGTGTCTTAGCGACTTTTTGGTGAAGTTGCGATTTTTCCGATCCCTATCATCATGGTTTCCGACGCTGGATTGGCTCAGGGCCGCGAGATCCGTCTCGGCACGCTCGTCTTTGTCGCTGACGACTCTGCCTGGCTTCAGGAAGCTCCCCTTGACATCGAGGCGCTCCCCGTCCGTGGGGCGACACTTTCGCGCGTGCGTACACAGCGTCCTTCTCCGGCAATCGTCGACCCAGTATCGGTCGGCTCCCATGGTGTCCTCACTCCCCACTGTTCGCTGTCCCAAACGATCCGGTCGGTCGTGGCTTCAGCAGTGGGTGAAACATGCAGTGGCTCGTCAGTCAACCACCCATCAAGTCGCGGCAATCAAGCCCGATGAAACTATCTACGGCCTAATCGACCTGTCGACTGGATCCGTTGAGACCGCATCCGAGTGCGATAGCAGCGACCCTGTGGCTAAAGTCTTGATGGTTGATGGACCACATAGTCCGCTTGGTTTCTGTCGCAACGACGGCGGTGATGTTGGCGGCAATCCGTCACGCGTTCACGAGGAGTACCGTCCCGAACCCCTCTCTTCACAGCAGAGAGAAGAACTTTGTCGCCGCAGCATGGATGCACTCCACACGCCCATCGTTGGGGAAACTCTCGAGGCTCGGGCCTTGGATGAGGTGCGCCTGGCTAATTTGGCTGAGCGCACTCGACTGGAGAACCTTCAGCATGCACTCGACGAGCGTGCTCGAGAGCGGATCCCTGAGTCCAATCGATGATAGATTTTTCTGCCTCAACCTAAGGTATACCACACTCCAATTCAAAATCTCACAGCTGTGGCCCGTATAGCAGAGTCAATTCAGCCTTCCCAGTCGGAGGCTGGCAGAGGTTTGATGCAGATCCGGGCCTTACTCCGGGCAACAGGAGAACATAACACAGCAGTGTCTCAGTCGCGGAATAGGATTCATAGCAGGTCTGTGATGGCAGATATAGTTCAATTGGCCCACAACCCAAGATCGCCCCTGTGGCGTGAAGGTCGTGGGCATCAGCAGGATCAGTACAGGAACAATGGGCAGCATGATCACCGACTCGGCCGTGACGACCGTCGTCGAGTGCCCACACCTCCTTCGAAGAGTGGATCATATGTGCCTCAGCAATACGATGACAGACGCCCTCACAATGGTAAGCGCAGAGTACCGGTCGACCCAAGAGAGCAAGGCTTTGATGCGAGATCTATTCTCATTCAAGGTCTAGTCAACCGGAACAGAGCGCACAGGGAGGACCTTGACAGAGATCGTCCGACTGGCAGCAGAGTTCATGTTTCGGGTCTAGAATGTTTCAGCAAAGCCATCAGGGCTGCAATGATTCCTCCCAACTTCAGGTTGGCGACTACAGTCAGCAAGTTCACTAGAGAGTCCAAGCCTGACACTTGGCTTGAGGATTACTGAGTGGCTATGTAGATTGGTGGCGGTGATGATGAAGTGGCCATGAAGCATCTTCCTCTAATGTTGCAAGGGTCAGCCAGAGCATGGTTGAATCAGTTAGCCCCTGGCAGTATATTCAGTTGGGAGGACCTTACCCAAGTGTTCGTCAGAACTTTTGAGGGTACTTGCAAGCGACCAGCAGGATTAACAGAATTGTAGCATTGCATGCAAAAACCTAGTGAGACTCTAAGGGATTACATTCAGAGCTGGACCACTTTGCATCACACAGTGGAAAATGTATCTGAGCACCAAGTAGTGTGTGCCTTCAAGGAAGGCGTTAAATATCGAGAGCTAGTACTGAAGTTTGGTCGGACTGGAGATATGTCTCTGACTCGGATGATGGAAATATACACTCAGTACGTTAACAGAGAACAAGAATATCAACTCTGCAGTGGAAAGAGTAAACCAGTCGGCCAGGACGCTGGTGGAGGCAATTCCAATCGGAAACAGAAACGTAAGGCTGAACCAGCGGCCCCTGGTGAAACTGCGGCAATAGTTCAAGGGAAGTTTAAAGGAAAACCTAAGGGGCCCTGGACCCCTAAGAAGGTAAAAGATCAAGCGGGAAATGATGTGTTGGATTTACCATGTCACATTCATACGATTAAGGATGAAGAGGGTAATCTGATTTATCCTAAGCACACCGCTCGGCAATGTCGACTCCTGATCCAGCAATTCCGAGAGAAACAACCCAGTGAAAAGGACAAGGAGTCGGACAAGGATGAGGACAAAGAGGAAGACGATGGTTATCCTAAGGCCAATTCCACCCTGGTGATTTTTGCTGATGTTTAGAGCAAAAGTCGATTGAAAGTTATCAACAGAGAAGTAAATATGGTTTCTCCGGCAACGACGACATACCTGAAATGGTCACAAATAGCCATCACATTCGGCCAGTCTGATCACCCGGCGCGTATAGCCACTCCTGGGAGGCAAGCGTTGGTAGTCGACCCAGTTGTTGAAGGCACTCAACTGACCAAAGTGCTAATGGATGGTGGTAGCAGCCTGAATATCCTTTATGCTGAAACCTTAAAAGGGATGGGCATTCCTATGTCCAGGCTTAGCGAAAGCAATATGAGTTTTCATGGCGTTATCCCTGGAAAGAAAGCCGAATCACTCAGCCAGATTTCCCTTGACGTATTTTTTGGTGATTCCAAGAATTACCGCAAGGAAAAGTTGACATTTGAAGTAGTGGATTTCCAGAGTGCTTATCATGCTATTCTGGGTAGGCCTTCTTATGCACATTTTATGGCTCGACCATGTTACGTGTACCTCAAGCTGAAGATGCCTGGCCCCATAGGAGTGATCACAATCATTGGCAATCGGCAGAAGGCAGAGGAATGCTTCCAGAAGGGTTCTAAAATTGTCGATGCACAAATGGCGGCAGTTCAATTCTAAGAATATCAGAAAAATGCAGATCCGAGTGATTTGTTGCGAGCTAAGAAGCCTGCCACAGATTCTGCATTTCAGTCATCTGGAGAAACGAAGCCGATTCATATTCACCCGACCGATCCCAATGCTGCACCGACTGATATCTCAACAACACTTGATAGCAAATAGGAAGAAGCGCTCATCCAGTTCCTCCGTGAGAACTAGGACATCTTTGCATGGAAACCTTCTAACATGCCAGGTGTACCCAGGGGACTGGCTTAGCACCGTTTGCGAGTCGATCTGAAGGTAAAACCTGTCAAGGAGCATCTTCGACGGTCCGCCGTGCAGAAGAGAAAAGCAATTGGCGAGGAAGTGGTTCGGCTCCTAGCAGCGGAGTTCATCCGAGAGATCTACCACTCCGAGTGGCTTACCAATGTGGTCATGGTCCCTAAGAAGGACGATTCACTTTGTATGTGCATCGATTTCAAGCATATCAATCGGGCCTTCTCAAAAGATCATTTCCCGCTCCCCCTCATCGATCAGATTATCGATTCAACTGCGGGGTGTGAGCGCTTGTCTTTTCTAGACGCATATTCCGGGTATCATCAGATCCGACTGTATGGACCTGATGAAATAAAATTATCTTTCATCACCCCATTCGGGTGCTTTTGCTATGTCACCATGCCATTTGGTTTCAAAAATGCTGGCGCCACATTCATGAGGATGATTCAGAAGTGCTTGCTCACTCAAATCAGTCGGAATGTGGAAGCATATATGGATGACATTGTGGTCAAGTTGCATAAGGGTTCTGACCTACTGACCGACCTCACAGAAACCTTTCCAACCTAAGAAGGTATGATATCAAGTTTAATCCGTTGAAGTGCACATTTGGAGTCCCAGGTGAAAAGTTACTCGGTTTCCTCGTTTCCGAATGGGGGATCGATGCGAACCCAGAGAAAGTCGGTGCCATCCTCCGAATGAAACGCCCTGTGTGTGTGCATGACGTTCAGAAGCTTACTTGTTGTTTGGCTGTCTTGAATCGATTCATTTCTTGTCTCGGTGAAAAGGCCTTACCTCTTTACCAATTGGTGAAGAAATCTGATAAATTCGAGTGGACTGATGAAGCTAATGCAGCGTTTGCAGAGCTCAAAGCCCTGCTTTCCACCTAGCTGGTGCTTGCTGCACCAACCAGCAAAGAGCCTTTACCGCTTTACATTGCAGCCACTAGACAAGTTGTCAGTACAGTACTCACGGTCGAGCGGGAGGAAGAAGGAAAAGCCTATAAAGTTCAGCGCCCAGTGTATTATCTTTTTGAAGTTTTGACTCCATCCAAGCAGAGATATCCGCATTATTAGAAGCTTGTTTATGGAATCTACATGACCATGAAGAAGGTTGCACACTATTTCTCTGATCACTCCATTACAGTCGCCAGTGATGCACCATTATCCGAAATTCTGAACAACAGAGATGCAACTGGTCGAGTGGCAAAATGGGCGATTGAACTCCTTCCATTGGATATCAAGTTTGAGGCAAAGAAAGCTATCCAGTCCCAAGCAATTGCAGATTTCCTTGCCGAGTGGATTGAGCAACAACTGCCAACTCAGGTTCACTCGGATCATTGGACCATGTTCTTCGATGGCTCCAAGATGCTGAATGGTTCCGGTGGTGGGGTGGTATTGGTATCCCCCCGTGGGGACAAGCTCAGCTATGTTCTCCAGATTTATTTTGATTCCTCCAACAATGAAGCTGAATATGAAGCACTTTTATACGGGTTGCATATGGCCATTTCACTCGGCGTCCGTCGCCTCATGGTCTACGGTGACTTAGATTTGGTGGTTAATCAAGTAATGAAAGAGTGGGATGTCAGGAGCCTGGCTATGACTGGTTATTGCAACGCAGTCAGAAAGTTGGAAAAGAAGTTTGAGGGGTTGGAGCTTCACCATATACCCCGACTGAAAAATCAAGCTGCAGATGACTTGGCAAAGATAGGATCCAAGAGAGAGACCATTCTCAGCAATGTGTTTTTGGAACATATTCATGCACCTGCAGTTTAGGAAGATCCTTTCACTGAAGAGCCCCCACGGCCTAAGAGTGCCACCAATCCGACTGAAGTCAAAGTCCCAGTCGTGGTCGACTTGATCATGGAGGTTTTAGTCGTCACTCCCGACTGGACAGTGCCATACATTACATACATTCTTAGGAAAGAACTTCCAGAGGATGAAGAAGAGGCTCGACAGATCGCCCGACGATCCAAAGCCTTTATTGTGATAAGAGGATAGTTGTTCAGAGAAAGTGTAACTGGAGTCAGCCAGAAATGCATCACGCCAGAAGAAGGCCAAATGATCCTCAATGATATTCACTCGGGGACCTGTGGTCACCATGCGTCCTCTCGGACCATCGTGGCCAAAGCATACCGAGCTGGATTTTACTGGCCACATGCCAATGAGATGGCGAAAGAAATAGTAGACAAATGTGAAGGCTGTCAGTTTTACTCTAACATGTCCCATAAACCCGCGTAAGCTCTGAAGACTATTCCACTCGTCTGGCCTTTTGCTGTCTAGGGATTAGATATGGTTGGACCTCTGAGGACTCGCAGGAGTGGCTTTACCCATGTGCTCGTAGCAGTCGACAAGTTCACCAAATGGATTGAAGCCAAGCCCATCAAAAACCTTGAAGCAAGTATAGTTGTTAGTTTCATCAGAGAATTAACATTTAGATATGGTGTTCCGCACAACATCATCATTGATAATGGGTCGAACTTTGATTCTGACGAGTTCAGAGCCTTTTGTGCTTCCCAAGGCACTAAGGTCGACTATGCTTTAGTCGCCCATCCTCAGTCGAATGGATAAGCTGAAAGAGCAAATGGATTGATTCTCAAAGGACTGAAACCCCGATTGATGCGTGACCTCAAGCATGCAGCAGGCGCCTGGGTCGATAATCTTCCATTAGTACTTTGGGGATTGAGGACAACTCCTAATCGGTCGATTGGCCGAACTCCATTCTTCTTAGTCTATGGAGCTGAAGCTGTACTTCCGAGTGACTTGCTTCACAATGCACCCCGAGTCGAACTTTTCTCAGAAGATGAAGCAGAACAGGCTCGGCAAGATGCAGTCGATCTCCTGGAAGAGGAAAGAGAGATAGCCTTGATCCGGTCGACCATTCATCAGCAAGACCTGCGTCGATTCCACGCCAGAAACGTGAGGGGTCGGACATTTCAGGAGGGAGACTTGGTTCTTCGGGTGGACCAGCAGAAACCACACAAGCTCGCTCCTGCTTAGGATGGCCCCTTCATTGTCACCAAAGTGCTCCACAACGGAGCATACCGTCTTTACAACGTCGAGCACAATAAAGACGAGCCACGCGCTTGGAATGCAGAGCTACTCCGCCCCTTTTACACTTAAGCACTCAGACTGTTGAGATGTAATAAGAAATACCTTCTAGTTTGATTATCAAATACATGATTTTACAATATCCTGAATGATTGTTGTTCCTTTTTTACATGTTCTAAATCCCCCAGTGGGTGCCTTAGCTGCGAATCTGTTTCGCCTAAAGTATAAAAAAAATCCTACCGAGTGGTGAGTGATACGTCTCCAACGTATCTATAATTTATGAAGCATTCATGCTATTTTATTATCTGTTTTGAATGATTACAGGCTTTATTATACAATTTTATATTATTTTTGGGACTAACCTATTAACCAGAGGCCCAGCCCATATTGCTGTTTTCTTGCCTATTTCAGTGTTTCGACGAAAAAGAATATCAAACGGAGTCCAAACGGAATGAAACCTTCGGGAGCATGATTTTTGGAACGAACGTGACCCAGGAGACTTGGAGTTGAAGTAAAGGAAGCTTCAAGGTGGTCATGAGGGTGGGGGCGCCCCCTGTCTCGTGGGCTCCTCGAGACTCTCTCGACCGACTTCTTTCACCTATATAAGTCCATATACCCTATAACCTTCGGAGAACAAGATAGATCGGGAGTTCCGCTGCCGTAGGCCTTTGTAGCCACCAAAAACCTCTCGGGAGCCCGTTCTGGCACCCTGCCGGAGGGGGGATCCCTCACCGGTGGCCATCTTCATCATCCCGGCGCTCTCCATGACGAGGAGGGAGTAGTTCACCCTCGGGGCTGAGGGTATGTACCGGTAGCTATGTGTTTGATCTATCTCTCTCTCTCTCTCTCTCTCTCTCTCTCTCTCTCTCTCGTGTTCTCTCTATGCCACGATCTTGATGTATCGCGAGCTTTGCTATTATAGTTGGATCTTATGATGTTTCTCCCCCCTCTACTCTCTTGTGATGAATTGAGTTTTCCATTTGAAGTTGTCTTATCGGATTGAGTCTTCAAGGATTTGAGAACACTTGATGTATGTCTTGCCGTGCTTATCTGTGGTGACAATGGGATATTCATGTGATCCACTTGATGTATGTTTTGGTGATCAACTTGCGGGTTCCGCCCATGAACCTATGCATAGGGGTTGGCACACGTTTTCGTCTTGAATCTCAGGTATAAACTTTGGGGCACTCTTTTAAGTACTTTCTGTTGGTTGAATAGATGAATCTGAGATTGTGTGATGCATATCGTATAATCATGCCCACGTATACTTGAGGTGACAATGGAGTATCTAGGTGACATAACGGTTTTGGTTGATTTGTGTCTTATGGTATTATTCTAGTATGAACTCTATCATAGATTGAACAGAAAGAATAGCTTCATGTTATTTTACTACGGACTCTTGAATAGATCGAGCAGAAAGGATAACTTTGAGGTGGTTTCGTACCCTACCATAATCTCTTCGTTTGTTCTCTGCTATTAGTGGCTTTGGAGTGACTCTTTGTTGCATGTTGAGGGATTGTTATATGTTCTATCTATGTTATTATTGTTGAGAGAACTTGCACTAGTGAAAGTATGAACCTTATGCCTTGTTTCCTACCATTGCAATACCGTTTATGCTCGCTTTTTTCATTAGTTACCTTGCTGTTTTTATATTTTTAGATTACAAAAACCTATATCTACTATCCATATTGCACTTGTATCACCATCTCTTCGCCGAACTAGTGCACCTATACAATTTACCATTGTATTGGGTGTGTTGGGGACACAAGAGACTCTTTGTTATTTTGTTGCAAGGTTGTTTGAGAGAGACCATCTTCATCCTACGCCTCCTACGGATTGATAAACATTAGGTCATCCACTTGAGGGAAATTTGCTACTGTCCTACAAACCTCTGCACTTGGAGGCCCAACAATGTCTACAAGAAGAAGGTTGTGTAGTAGACATCAAGCTCTTTTCTGGCGCCGTTGCCGGGGAGGTGAGGGCTTGAAGGTATATCTTTAGATCTTGCAATCGAATATTTTTGTTTCTTGTTTTATCACTAGTTTAGTTTATAACAGAAAACTACAAAAAAATGGATTTGAGTTTGTCACATATGCTCCATCTTTTTAATATCTTTCGTGAGTATGATGAAAAGGAAAATTATGCTCAAGTTCTAGAAGAAGAATGCATTAAAATGTTTGGTACTAGATCTTTGTACGATGAGCATGATTGCAATGTTGTGAGTATGAATTCCTTGAATATCCATGATGCTAATGATATGCAAAGCCACAAGCTTGGGGAAGCTATGTTTGATGAAGATGATATGTTTAGTCCCCCAAGTTTTGATGGGAATATTTATTATGATGAAAGCATGCCTCCTATTAATGATGATTATATTGATGAAAGTGGGTTTGGAAGAGTGTCAACTTTATGAAGTAATGATCCCACTATTTTGGAGGATGTTGAATATAATTGTGATAATTATGAAAGTGGATTTGGAGAGGTCTTGACTTTATTTAGTGATGAATCCACTATTTCGGAAGAGGTTCCAATTGATTATGAGAACAAAGTTGCTACCTATGATGATTATTGTGATGACTTGTATGCTATTAAGAATAATGATAACCATGAAACTTGTCATCATGATTTTAGTTTTCAATTGGATTATGCCTCGCATGATAATTATTTTGTTGAGTTTGCTCCCACTACTATTCATGAGAAGAATTTTGCTTATGTGGAGAGTAGTAAAATTTCTATGCATGTAGATCATGAAAAAATGCTTTAGGTGCTGGTTATATTTTTGAATTCATTCATGATGCTACTGAAAATTATTATGAGGAAGGAACATATGCTTGTAGGAATTGCAATAGTGTCAAGTTTCCTCTCTATGTGTTGAAAAGCTTGAAGCTATGCTTGTTTTACCTTCCTATGCTTGTTAATTGTTATTCCCATAAGTTGTTGGCTCACAAAGTCCCTATGCATAGGAAGTGGGTTAGACTTAAATGTGCTAGTCATATGCTTCATGATGCTCCCGTTATGTTTCAATTCTTATCTTTTATGTGAGCATCATTGTCATCATCATGCCTAGCTAAAAAGGCATTAAAGAAAAGCGCGTGTTGGGAGACAACCAAATATTTATCCTTACCGTTTTTGTGTCTTCACATGATTATGCTACTGTAGTAATCATGTTTTATAGTTTTTGTTTCAATAAAGTGCCAAGTAAGACCTTTAGGATAGCTTACGGTGATAGTTGTGTTGATCCTGCTGAGAATCAGAAACTTTTGCACTCAGTAAATTAGTTTTGATAATTCATAGAAACGTGTTTCTGATATGATTCTTTTTGATATGGATTGGTACACAAATTTCTTAGGACGTACTAATTTTGTAGGATTTGTGGAGTTCAATAAGTATATGTTTGATATAGATTACTACAGACTGTTCTGTTTTTGACAGATTCTATTTTGTATGTGTTGTTTGCTTATTTTGATCAATCTATGAGTAGTATCAGAGGGTATGAACCATAGATAAGTTGGAATACAGTAGATATTACACCAATATGAACTTAGAATGAGTTCATTAAGTACCTAAGTGGTTGTTTTATTTTCTTATACTAACGGAGCTTACGAGTTTTCTGTTGAGTTTTGTGTTGTGAAGTTTTCAAGTTTTGGGTAAAGATTCGATGGACTATGGAATAAGGAGTGGCAAGAGCCTAAGCTTGGGGATGCCCAAGTCACCCCAAGGTAATATTCAAGGACAACCAAGATCCTAAGCTTGGGGATGCCCCGGAAGGCATCCCCTCTTTCGTCTTCGTTCATCGGTAACTTTACTTGGAGCTATATTTTTATTCACCACATGATATGTGTTTTCCTTGGAGCGTCATTTTATTTTGTTAGTATTTGCTTTATGTTATTTATAATAATGTTTTGCATCTTTATTTTCAATAAAAATGTCAAGGATAGCCTTTACCATGCTTATTTTGCAAGTATACATGTTGCTGTTTGAAAACAGAAAGTTTACCGCTGTTGCAAAAATTCCCTAGAAAATTCAGAGAATGATATAATGTTGAAACTTTTTTAGTAATGAGATCTGATAAATTTACTACAGTGGGAATTTTCTTTCATAATTTTTGGAGTTAGGGAATTATGATGAATCCTGCATTCTTTACATACTATACTGTTTTGGCAGATTGCTGTTATGTTTGCATTGTTTGCATATGTTTGCTTGTTTAATGATTCTATTTGAGGAGAGGAGTATTAAATATGCAGAGAAATTTAGTATGCAATGTGGAATAATAATTTGAGTGATTTGTTACAGTAGAAAATGATAAGGTTTTGCATTGGTTTATACTAACCTATCTCACGAGTTCTTGTTGAGTTTGTTGTGGATGAAGCTTTTGAGAAATAGAGAAACCATGATATGAGAGGAACTAAGGAGACACAAAAGCTCAAGCTTGGGGATGCCCAAGGCACCCCAAGATAATATTCCAAGAAGTCTCAAGCATCTAAGCTTGGGGATGCCCCGGAAGGCATCCCACCTTTCTTCTCCAACAATTATCGGTTAGTATCGGTTGACCTAAGTTTTTGCTTCTTCACATGAGTTGTGCTATCCTTGCAATGTCATTTTATTTTGTTTTGCTTGCTGTTTGAATAAAATACCAAGATCTGAAATTCTTAAATGAGAGAGAGTCTTCACATAGTTACATAATTATTTAGCTACTCATTGATCTTCACTTATATCTTTTTGGAGTAGTTTGTCATTTACTCGTGTGCTTCACTTATATCCTATGAGTAAATGGTTGAATGAGTTGATTTTCATAAATCTGAAATTATATATGTCTCATTTGCTTATCCCATGGGGAGTAATGACTTCACATCTAAGAAGTAGAGGCTGTAAATTTATTCAAGGTTAGTAAGCATTGTATTGGTCATTTGAACAATTCATGAAAGAATATTGAAGGAAGAGAGATTTCACATATAAATATACTATCTTAGACATCTTTTATAATTGTGAGCACTCATTAAGTATGACATGCTAAAGAGTTGATGTTGGACAAGGAAGACGACGTAATGGGTTATGTTTTCTCACATCTCAGTTAAAGTATATTGGCATGGATCATTCAAACATGTTGAGCTTGCCTTTCCCCCTCATGCTAGCCAAAATTCCTTGCACCAAGTAGAGATACTACTTGTGCTTCCAAATATCCTTAAACCCAGTTTTTGCCATGAGAGTCCACTATACCTACCTATGGATTGAGTAAGATCCTTCAAGTAAGTTGTCATCGGTGCAAGCAATAAAAATTGCTCTCTAAATATGTATGATCTATTAGTGTGAAGAAAATAAGCTTTATATGATCTTGTTATGGAAGCAATAAAAGTGACGAACCGCATAATAAAGGTCCATATACAAGTGGCAATATAAAGTGACGTTCTTTTGCATTAAGATTTTGTGCATCCAACCCTAAAAGCGCATGACAACCTCTGCTTCCCTCTGTGAAGGGCCTATCTTTTACTTTATGTCTTTTACTTTATGCAAGATTCAAGGTGATCTTCACCTTTCCCTTTTTCATTTTATCCTTTGGCAAGCACCTTGTGTTGGAAAGATCCTGATATATATATATATATATATATATATATATATATATATATCCAATTGGATGTAAGTTAGCATGAACTATTATTGTTGACATCACCCAAAGGTGAATACGTTGGGAGGCAACACTATAAGCCCCTATCTTTCTCAGTGTCCGATTAAAACTCCATAACCATTAGTATTGCGTGAGTGTTAGCAATCATGGAAGACTATATGATAGTTGAGTATGTGGAGTTTGCTAAATCAAAGCTCTGACATAGACCCTTCCTGAAAATAAGATGAATTGTAATTGTTTGATGACTAATAATGAAGTTTGCTAGATTTCAAGAAAGTTTATGGTCTATGCTTTAACATGTGAATAGCTTGTTACTTGATCTTGAGAAGTTTTATGAGATGAACTACTGTTATGACAGTTAATCATGCTAGAAAAGGTGATTGAAATTATCACTGATCAAACTTGTGCACCTTCTAGCATTCACACTTCATAAATTCTTTCTTTTATCATTTACCTACTCGAGGACGAGCAGGAATTAAGCTTGGGGATGCTGATACGTCTCCAACGTATCTATAATTTATGAAGCATTCATGCTATTTTATTATCTGTTTTGAATGATTATGGGCTTTATTATACACTTTTAAATTATTTTTGGGACTAACCTATTAATCGGAGGCCCAGCCCATATTGTTGTTTTCTTGCCTATTTCAGTGTTTCGAAGAAAAGGAATATCAAACGGAGTCCAAACGGAATGAAACATTTGGGAGCGTGATTTTTGGAACGAACGTGACCCAGGATACTTGCAATTTAAGTAAAGGAAGCTTCAAGGTGGCCATGAGGGTGGGGGGAGCCCCCCCCCCCCTACTAGACGCGCCCCCTGTCTCGTGGGCCCCTCGAGACTCCCCCGACCGACTTCTTTCGCCTATATAAGTCCATATACCCTAAAACCTTCGGAGAACAAGATAGATCGAGAGTTCCGCCGCCGCAAACCTCTTTAGCCACCAAAAACCTCTCAGGAGCTCGTTCTGGCACCCTGTCGGAGGGGGGATCCCTCACCGGTGACCATCTTCATCATCCCGGCGCTCTCCATGACGAGGAGGGAGTAGTTCACCCTCGG
>NC_057801.1:123647388-123664776 GCF_018294505.1 Triticum aestivum | reverse complement strand
TTTCCCTTTGAAGTTGTCTTATCGGATTGAGTCTTTAAGGATTTGAGAACACTTGATGTATGTCTTGCCGTACTTATCTGTGGTGACAATGGGATATTGAAGTGATCCACTTGATGTATGTTTTGGTGATCAACTTGCAGGTTCCGCCCATGAACCTATGCATAGAGGTTGGCACACATTTTCGTCTTGACTCTCCGGTAGAAACTTTGGGGCACTCTTTGAAGTACTTTGTGTTGGTTGAATAGATGAATCTGAGATTGTGTGATGCATATCGGATAATCATGCCCACGGATACTTGAGGTGACAATGGATTATCTAGGTGACATTAGGGTTTTGGTTGATTTGTGTCTTAAGGTGTTATTCTAGTATGAACTCTATGATAGATTGAATTGAAAGAATAGCTTCATGTTATTTTACTACGGACTCTTGAATAGATTGAGCAGAAAGGATAACTTTGAGGTGGTTTCGTACCCTACCATAATCTCTTTGTTTGTTCTATGCTATTAGTGGCTTTGGAGTGACTCTTTGTTGCATGTTGAGGGATTGTTATATGATCTATCTATGTTATTATTGTTGAGAGAACTTGCACTAGTGAAAGTATGAACCTTAGGCCTTGTTTCCTACCATTGCAATACTGTTTATGCTCACTTTTGTCATTAGTTACCTTGCCATTTTTATATTTTTAGATTACAAAAACCTATATCTACTATCCATATTGCACTTGTATCACCATCTCTTCGCCAAACTAGTGCACCTATACAATTTACCATTGTATTGGGTGTGTTGGGGACACAAGAGACTCTTTGTTATTTGGTTGCAGGGTTTGTTTGAGAGAGACCATCTTCATCCTATGCCTCCTACGGATTGATAAACCTTAGGTCATCCACTTGAGGGAAATTTGCTACTGTCCTACAAACCTCTGCACTTGGAGGCCCAACAACATCTACAAGAAAAAGGTTGTGTAGTAGAGATCAGTGAGCAATCCTCACACTCGGGGGCTTAGCTGCGAATCTGTTTTGCCTAAGTTGAAAAAATCCTACTGAGTGGTGAGCAAAAGCCTCTCACTCGGGGGCTTAGCTGCGAATCTGTTTCGCCTAAGTTGAAAAATCCTACCGAGTGGTGAGCAAGCCTCTCACTCAGAGGCTTAGCTGCAGTCCAGTACTCGCCTAAGTTTAAAAAAATCCTACTGAGTGGTGAGTAATCCTCTCACTCGGGGGTTTTGCTGCAGTCCAGTACTTGCCTAAGTTTAAAAAATCCTACCGAGTGGTGCACAATCCTCCCACTCGGAGCCTTAGCTGCAGTCCTGTACTCGCCTAAGTTTAAAAAATCCTCCCACTCGGAGGCTTAAATACAGTCTGCTACGTCTTGAGCTTGCGTTGGTTTTCCTTGAAGAGGAAAGGGTGATGTAACAGAGTAGCGTAAGTATTTCCCTCCGTTTTTGAGAACCAAGGTATCAATCCAGTAGGAAGCTCCTCAAAAGTCCCACGCACCTACACAAACAAACAAAGAACTCGCAACCAACGCAATAAAGGGGTTGTCAATCCCTTCAGGCCACTTGCGAAAGTGAGATCTGATAGAGATAGTATGATAAGATAAATATATTTTTGGTATTTTATAATATAGATGCAAAGAGTAAAGATGCAAATAAAAGTAGATTGAAAGCAAATATGATAAAATATAGACCTGGGGGCCATAGGTTTCACTAGAGGCTTCTCTCAAGATAGCATAAGAATTATGGTGGGTGAACAAATTACTGTCGAGCAATTGATAGAAAAGCGAATAATTATGAGATTATCTAGGCATGATCATGTATAGAGGCATCACATTTATAACAAGTAGACCGACTCCTGCCTACATCTACTACTATTACTCCACACATCGACTGACTCCTGCCTGCATCTAGAGTATTAAGTTCATAAAGAACAGAGTAACGCATTAAGCAAGATGACATGATGTAGAGGGATAAACTCAAGCAATATGATATAAACCCCATCTTTTTATCCTCGATGGCAACAATACAATACGTGCCTTGCTGCCCCTGCTGTCACTGGGAAAGGACACCGCAAGATTGAACCCAAAGCTAAGCACTTCTCCCATGGAAAGAAAGATCAATCTAGTAGGCCAAACCAAACTGATAATTCGAAGAGACTTGCAAAGATAACTCAATCATACATAAAATAATTCAGAGGAGATTCAAATATTTCTCATAGATAAACTTGATCATAAACCCACAATTCATCGGATCTCGACAAACACACCGCAAAAAGAGTTTACATCGGATAGATCTCCACAAGAGAGGGGGAGAACATTGTATTGAGATCCAAAAAGAGATAAGAAGCCATCTAGCTAATAACTATGGACCCGAAGGTCTATGGTAAACTACTCACAGCTCATCGGAGGGGCTATGGTGTTGATGTAGAAGCCCTCCATGGTCGATTCCCCCTCCAGCGAAGCACCAGCGAAGGCTCCAAGATGGGATCTCGCAGATACGGAAGGTTACAGCGGTGGAAATTGTGTTTCGTTGGCTCCCTGGATGTTTTCGGGGTACGTAGGTATATATAGGGGGAAGAAGTACGTCGGTGGCCGCTCGAGTGGCCCAGGAGACAGGGGCGCGCCCTCCTATCTCCTGGAGGCCTCGTCTGCTTCTTGGCTTGCACTCCAAGTTCTCCGGATCACGTTCGTTCCAAAAGTCATGCTCCCGAAGGTTTGATTCCATTTGGACTCCGTTTGATATTCCTTTTCTTTGAAATACTGAAATAGGCGAAAAAACAGCAATATGAGTTGGGCCTCCGGTTAGTAGGTTAGTCCCAAAAATGATATAAATGTGTAAAATAAAGCCCATAAACATGCAAAAGGGGTAATATAATAGCATGGAACAATCAAAAATTATAGATATGTTGGAGACGTATCAAGCATCCCCAAGCTTAATTCCTGCTCGTCCTCGAGTAGGTAAATGATACAAACAGAATTTTTGATGTGGAATGCTACCTAGCATAATTCTCAATGTAATTTTCTTTATTGTGGCATGAATGTTCAGATCCAAATGATTCAAGATAAAAGCTTATAAAACATAAAAATAATAATACTTCGAAGCATACTAACAAATAATCATGTCCTATCAAAATAGCATAGCCAAAGAAAGCTTATCCCTACAAAATCATATAGTTAGGCCATGCTTCATTTTCATTACACAAAATACTCCCATCATGTACAACCCCGATGACGATACGAGCAATTGGTTCATACTTTTTAACGCGCTTCAGTTTTTCAACTCTTACGCAATACATGAGCGCAAGCCATGGACATAGCACTATGGTGGTAAATGGTGGTGGTTGTGAGGACAAAAAGAGGGAGAATATAGTCTCACATCAACTAGGCGTATCAACGGGCTATGAAGATGCCCATCAATAGATATCAATGTGAGTGAGCAGGGATTGCCATGCAACGGATGCACTAGAGCTATAAATATATGAAAGCTCAACAAAAGAAACTAAGTGGGTGTGCATCCAACTCGCTTGCTCACGAGGACCTAGGGCATTTTGAGGAAGCCCATCATTGGAATATGCAAGCCAAGTTCTATAATGAAAAATTCCCACTTAGTATATGAAAGTGACAACATAAGAGACTCTCTATCATGAAGATCATGGTGCTACTTTGAAGCACAAGTGTGGAAAAAGAGATAGTAGCATTGTCCCTTCTCTGTTTTTCTCTCATTTTATTTTTTCTTTCTTTTTTTGGAATCTTTTTTTTCTTTTTGGCCTTTCTCTTTTTTTTCTTTTTTTTTCTTTTAAAGTCCGAAGTCTCATCCCGACTTGTGGGGGAATCATAGTCTTCATCATCCTTTCCTCACTGAGACAATGCTCTAATAATGAAGATCATCACACTTTTATTGATTTACAACTCAAGAATTACAACTCAAAGCTAGAACAAGATATGACTCTATATGAATGCCTCCGGCGGTGTACCGGGATATGCAATGAATCAAGAGCGACATGTATGAAAATTACGAAGGTGGCCTTGCCACAAATACGATGTCAACTACATGATCATGCAAAGAGCAATATGACAATGATGGAACGTGTCATAATAAACGGAACGGTGCAAAGTTGCATGGCAATATATCTCGGAATGGCTATGGAAATGCCATAATAGGTAGGTATGGTGGCTGTTTTGAGGAAGGTAAATAATGGGTGCAATACCGGCGAAAGTTGCGCGATATAATAGAGGCTAGCAAAGTAGAAGGATGAGTGTGCGTATATCCATGGACTCACATTAGTCATAAAGAACTCATATACTTATTGCAAAAGTCTACTTAGCCCTCGAAGCAAAGTACTACTGCGCATGCCCCTAGAGGGATAGATTGGTAGGAAAAGACCATCGCTCGTCCCCGACTGCCACTCATAAGGAAGACAATCAAAAGAGCACCTCATGCAACAAATTTGTCACACAACTTTTACCATACGTGCATGCTACGGGACTTGCTAACTTCAACAAAAGTATTTCTCAATTTCATAATTACCGACATTGACTCTAACATTACTACCTTTATATCTCAAAACAATTATCAAGCATCAAATTGATCATAGCATCCAATTCACTTCCTATGATAGTTTTTATTATACCCAACTTGGATGCTCATCATTCTAGGACCAAATTTGTAATCATAGAAAATACCATGCTGTTCTAAAAGACTCTCAAAATAATATAAGTGAAGCATGAGAGACTGGCAATTTCTTAAAAATTAAGCCACCGCCATGCTCTAAAAGATATAAGTGAAGCACTAGAGCAAAAACTATCAAGCTCAAAAGATATAAGTGAAGCACAAAGCATATTCTAGCAAATTCTAATCAAGTGGGCTTCTCCCAAAAGGTGTGTACAGCAAGGATGATTGTGGTGAACTAAAAATCAAAGACTAATATAATACACGACGCTCCAAGAAAAACACATATCATGTGGCGAATAAAAATATAGCTCCAAGTAAAGTTATCAATGAATGAAGACGAAAGAGGGGATGCCTTCCCGGGGCATCCCCAAGCGTTTAGGCTTTTGGCTATTCTTGAATATCTTGGGGTGCCATGGGAATCCCCAAGCTTAGGCTCTTGCCACTCCTTATTCCATAGTCCATCAAAGCTTTACCCAAAACTTGAAAACTTCACAACACAAAACTCAACAGGAAATCTTATAAGCTCCGTTAGTGAAAGAAAACAAAACCACCACATAAGTTACTGTAATGAACTCATTATTTATTTATTTTGGTGTTAAACCTACTGTATTCCAACTTCTCTATGGTTTATAAAGTATTTTACTAGCCATAGATGCATCAAAATAAGCAAACAATACACGAAAAACAGAATCTGTCAAAAACAGAACAACCTGTAGCAATCTGTAACTAACGCAAACTTCTGGAACTCTAAACCTCCTTCCAAAATAGGAAGTCCTGGACAATTTGTCTATTGATCAGCAGCAAAACGAATCAACGCAAAAGCATGTTTCTGTGATTTAACAAAATTAAATTCGTGCGTGCAAAGTTTCTGTTTTCAGCAGAATCAAATCAACTATCATCATAGGTTATCCTATAGGTTCTACTTGGCACAAACACTAATTAAAATATAAAAACACATCTAAATAGAAGGTAGATGCAAAATTTATTACTAAACAGGAACAAAAACAAAAAACACAAAGAAAATTGGGTTGCCTCCCAACTAGCGCTATCGTTTAACGCCCCTTCTTCAAAAATAGAATCTGGAACTTGTTTGAAAGAAGTGAGCAAGCCAAGATAGAAAAATTTTAAGTAAACTTCAATTTTATATTGTGGCACATAGATAGCCCGAATCCTTAATAACCTATCCCAAGCATATTTTAAAGACCCATCAAGCAAATAGCGAAAAATTCCGGAGTCATCTTCATCAAAATTATTTAAGCTCTCATTGGTGACCCCGGTGGGTCTTTCCATAGCATCATTATTTATGAGCTTAGAGAGGATAGAGGGGTTATCCAAGGTACTAGAACCCTGGAGAGAACCCTTAGTTCTTTTTGATTTGGCCATGGCAACGGGAAGGCAAACCGAAAAGAGAGGAGGAGATTGAGAAAGAGAGTGCAAATAAAACGGCAAGGGTGAAGTGGGGGAGAGGAAAACGAGAGGAAAACGAGAGGAAAATGGCAAATAATGTAAATGCGAGGGAGATGGGTTTGTGATGGTTACTTGGTATGTCTTGACTTGAGCGAAGATCTCCCCGGCAACGGCGCCAGAAATCCTTCTTGCTACGTCTTGAGCTTGCGTTGGTTTTCCTTGAAGAGGAAAGGGTGATGCAGCAGAGTAGCGTAAGTATTTCCCTCAGTTTTTGAGAATCAAGGTATCAATCCAGTAGGAGGCTCCTCAAAAGTCCCACGACCTACACAAACAAACAATGAACTCGCAACCAACGCAATAAAGGGGTTGTCAATCCCTTCACGGCCACTTGCGAAAGTGAGACCTGATAGAGATAGTATGATAAGATAAATATATTTTTGGTATTTTATAATATAGATGCAAAGAGTAAAGATGCAAATAAAAGTAGATTGAAAGCAAATATGATAAAAGATAGACCCGGGGGCCATAGGTTTCACTAGAGGCTTCTCTCAAGATAGCAAAAGAATTACGGTGGACGAACAAATTACTGTCGAGCAATTGATAGGAAAGCAAATAATTATGAGATTATCTAGGCATGATCATGTATATAGGCATCACGTCCGTAACAAGTAGACCGACTCCTCCCTGCATCTACTACTATGACTCCACACATCGACCGACTCCTGCCTGCATCTAGAGTATTAAGTTCATAAAGAACAGAGTAACGCATTAAGCAAGATGACATGATGTAGAGGGATAAACTCAAGCAATATGATATAAACCCCATCTTTTTATCCTCGATGGCAACAATACAATACATGCCTTGCTGCCCCTGCAGTCACTGGGAAAGGAGACCGCAAGATTGAACCCAAAGCTAAGCACTTCTCCCATGGCAAAAAGATCAATCTAGTGGGCCAAACCAAACTGATAATTCGAAGAGACTTGCAAAGATAACTCAGTCATACATAAAAGAATTCAGAGGAGATTCAAATATTTCTCATAGATAAACTTGATCATAAACCCACAATTCATCGGATCTCGACAAACACACCGCAAAAAGAGTTTAGATTGAATAGATCTCCAAAGAGAGGGGAGAACATTGTATTGAGATCCAAAAAGAGAGAAGAAGCCATCTAGCTAATAACTATGGACCCGAAGGTCTGTGGTAAACTACTCACAACTCATCGGAGGGGCTATGGTGTTGATGTAGAAGCCCTCCATGGTTGATTCCCTCTCCGGCGGAGCGCCGGCGAAGGCTCCAAGATGGAATCTCGCGGATACAGAAGGTTACGGTGGTGGAAATTGTGTTTCGTTGGCCCCCTGGATGTTTTCGGGGTACGTAGGTATATATAGGAGGAAGAAGTACGTCAGTGGCCGCTCGAGGGGCCCAGGAGACAGGGGCGCGCCCTCCTATCTCCTGGAGGCCTCGTCTACTTCTTGACTTGCAGTCCAAGTTCTCCGAATCACATTCGTTCCAAAAATCACGCTCCCGAAGGTTTCATTCCGTCTGGACTCCGTTTGATATTCCTTTTCTTCGAAATACTGAAATAGGCAAAAAAACAGCAATATGGGATGGGCCTCCGGTTAGTAGGTTAGTCCCAAAAATGATATAAATGTGTAAAATAAAGCCCATAAACATCCAAAAGGGGTAATATAATAGCATGGAACAATAAAAAGTTATAGATACGTTGGAGACGTATCACAGTACAATACTCGCCTAAGTTTAAAAAATCCTACCGAGTGGTGAGCAATCCTCTCACTCGGAGGCTTAGCTGCAGTCCAGTACTGGCCTAAGTTTAAAAAATCCTACTGAGTGGTGAGCAATCATCTCACTTGGGGGCTTAGCTGCAGTCTAGTACTCGCCTAAGTTTAAAAAAATCTTGCCGAATGGTGAGCAATCCTCCCACTCGGAGCCTTAGCTGTAGTCCAGTACTCGCCTAAGTTTAAAAAATCCTCCCACTCGGAGGCTTAGCTGCAGTCCATTACTCACCTAAGTATAAAAAATCCTACCGACTGGTGAGCAATCCTCCCACTCGGAGGCTTAGTTGTTGTCCAGTACTCGCCTAAGTTTGAAACATCCTACCGAGTGGTGAGAAATCCTCCCACTCGGAGGCTTAGCTGCAGTCCAGTACTCACCTAAGTTTAATAAATCCTACCGAGTGGTGAGAAATCCTCTCACTCGGGGGCTTAGTTGCAGTCCCGCACTCGCCTAAGTTGAAAAAATCCTACCGGGTGGTGAGCAACCCTCCCACTCGGGGCTTAGCTGCAGTCCCGCACTCGCCTAAGTTTAAAAAATCCTACCGAGTGGTGAGCAATCCTCTCACTCGGGGGCTTAGCTACAGTCCCGCACTCGCCTAAGTTTAAAAATACGTTCTGAGTGAGAACCGATCTTCTCGCTCGGGGACTTAGCCATACGCTCCATCCCAATCCGCAAGGACGACGAGATGCAGGTCTACTACGACCTCCTCCTCAGAGCCGCGCCATAAGTTCTATAAGTGCTCCAACCCGATCCGCAAGGACGTCCAAGTGCAGGTCGACTACGACCTCCTCATCAGAGCTACACCATAAGTTCTATGAGCGCTCCAACCCGATCCGCAAGGACGACGAGGTGCAGGTCTACTACGACCTCCTCCTCAGAGTTGCGCCATAAGTTCTATGTGCGCTCCAACCCGATCCGCAAGGACGACGAGGTACAGGTCGACTGCGACCTCCTCCTCAGAGTTGCGCCATAAGTTCTATGTGCGCTCCCACCCGACCCGGAAGGAGGATGAGGTACAGGTCGACTGCGACCTCATCCTTAGAGGTACGCCATAAGTTCTATGTGTGCTCCAATCCGGTCCGCAAGGACTACGAGGTACAGGTCGACTGCGACCTCCTCCTCAGAGCTGCGTCATAAGTACAATGTGTGCTCCATCCTGATCTACAAGGACGATGAGGTACAAGTCGACTGCGACCTCCTCCTCAGAGCTGTGTCATAAGTACAATGTGCGCCCCATCCTGATCCGCAAGGACGACGAGGTACAGGTTGACTGCGACCTCTTCCTTGGAGCTGCATCACAAGTACAAGGACTATTCCGAGTGAAGAACCAGTTCCACTCGAAGACAAACACAACATATTCAGAGATAAACCAAGTTCAGATAAATCCAAAGGTGCCAGACCACGGATCAAAGTGCTCAGGCATCAGGCCCAATAGAGTTTAACGATTACACTATCACTCGGCATACCGAGGCAAATAAAGGTGGAGCATAATGTTTTTCAGTCACTCGTCAGGAGAAGGGATGGATGGATCACAGAAACTGTCAAGATCAATGCTGTCTGCGATGCGAGTGACAACCTCAAGGAAGGTGTCCATGAAGAATTGGAAGGTGTGCTTCTTAGTATTCGCAACCTTGAGGGCTGCCATCTTGTCTTCTCTGGCGTCTTTGAAGTGCACTCGGACCAATGACAGGGCAACGTCAGCGCCACAGTGAGCAGATGATTTCTTCCATTCCTGCACTCGGCCTAGGATCTGATTCAGTCAAGTCATCAGCGACTCGAGATCTTGTGAAAGTTCCGCCTGAGGCTAGAGTTCGGCATCAACCCGAGTCATCACCACCTTCAATCGAGCCAGATAAGCAACAGCATTGTCCATGCGTGATTCCAACCGCAGCAAGTTCATCGCAACATCATCTTTAACAGTACAATTGATGGGGTCGAGACCCATCTTGACCCGCCCAGTCTCAGCCTCAAAGTCCTGGCAAAGTTCTGCACAATCAGAAAAACTAGTGAGTCAGTAGTATAACAAAATGTTCCAATCAATGACAACTAATCAGTCGAACAATGATACCTTCAAGCTTCAGGACCAGTTTGGCAGCAAGTTGTCCCAGATAGGACTCCAGCTCACTCGTCTTGGCTTTGAGGCTTCCGACTTCATTGGTTAAGCTCTCCTTGTCCTTCTTCAGTTGCTCAACCTCCCAATTGGCCTCAAAGATGGCGGTCTTCATCTTCAAGTTCTCCTCTTCCAACTTGCCGACCGAAGCTAGCTTCTTGTCCGCAAGCGCTGTCTTTTCTCGCGCCTCCTTCTGAGCAGCAGCAAGATCTAGATCCTTCTTCTCCAGAGCCTCCTTCATTTTCTCTAAAGAAACAACACTCTTCAGACGAGCTTGAAGCTGACGGTTTTCACTATGCACATTTGTTTGTGTGAAGTCAATCGGTTCAAAGAGACTGAAAGAAAAAAACACTGAGAGGCGCGAGCCACAAGGTGGACAGGTGACGATTGGTTACCTCCCATGATGGTTGTTTCTTCCTGAGCAGTCTTGAGGTTCTTCTTTGCCAGTTCAAGATCAGGATTGAGGCTGATTTGCTTCTTGTTCAACTCAGAAAGTTTAGCCCCAAGATCACAAGACCTCTGTAGTCAGCGAGAGAGATATATCAGTCAAAAGAAACAAAAGACAATCACAGTGAAAGTTACTCTAAGACTACTGCCGAATCAAACATTCAACAGTAGTCTCGGCGACTACACCCAGTGGGTGCACTTAGCGTGCCCCCACTGGTTTGGATCAACACTCAGCATGGTCTGCCCAGCGTGAGTCAAAAAAATGGTAGATTCTCAGACCCTAACCGACTGCCAGCAGTCGACCGTGGTCTCGGGGACTACACCTAGTGGGTTCACTCTGCGTGCCCCCACTGGTTCGGACAAAACACTCGAGTCAGCATGAGTCGAGTGGAGTAGAAGACCTGTTAAACTCCAAGGCAGGCACACCCCAGTGGGTGATCGGATATGAAACACAGACCCATGATAGTAGATGCACATAGGGGCAGCAAAGCTACAGCGGCATTTTTTCATGATTCAAAAGTTCAGTCGAGAGGTAACTGGCCTTAACATTGGTGTGCAGAGCGGTGTTGGCATTATAGTCCACCTGACTGGCCTCCTGCATCACCTTCAGTTGCTCCATAACAATATTCACCTCGCGAAGAGCCTCCCTGGCGGCATTTGGCGAGTCGTCTGGAGTTTGGTATGTAGCAAAGAGGGATGGCGCCAAGGCGGTCGAAGCAGCCACCGGGTCGGACGCATGGAGTTGCACTGGAATGGAGGGAGTCAGAGCTGTATTGACCTAATGGGCGATCAGTCGTCAGCGGGTCAGCGAATGTGACGTTGGTCTGAACCAGATCTCCGGATCGCTCGACCACTACCTCAAGCATCGGCGTCGACTGAGAGACTTGAACTTCAAACCCTCTCCCGCTCGAACCCTTGCCTCTCCTCCTCCTCTCCTTTAAAGGCACTTCTTCTTCATCATCATCAGGAAGCACGACGATGTCTCACTGAGCTACAGCGAAAAGAGAACATCACAGATTCAACTGACCGACAACTCAATCGACAAAATAAGTTTTGGCCGAACAGACTTACCAGCTCGGGAGGTGGCCGCGTCATCGGTTTCCTCATCTCTTGGGGCCTTGTCAACGTCCATGTCAGTCGCGGCTGAGTTTGGCTGGAAAGGTGCGTGATCCGTTCGGTCAGAGCAGAAGAATCAGTCAGTAGAGGTAAACATAGAAAGGATACTCACCTAGAGGCAACAGGAACATCCATCTTGATCCTGGGCAGAGTCTTCTGAGCTTTTGGAGGAGCAACCTTGGGCTGCTTGGCAACTTTTTCTGTTGGCTCCGGACTCGACGTCCGAGTGCGCTTCTACGTTTGGGTGCTTGGGGCCACGTTCTTCCCGCGCCCGCCCACGGGGTCATGATGTTGCTTGGATCGATGTTCTGAGCGAGGTGGCGAGTCGACCACTTCTTCGTTGTCCGACTCCTCACTTTCTTCCTCATCTTCTCCGTCCGAAGATTCCCATTCATCGCTCTCCTCCGTGTTGTTCTCTCCCTCCTAGCCCTGCTCCAGAACTTGTTCACCATTGGGCATCGAGTACATCTCAGTAAAAACCTACAAGACAAGAAGTCGAGTAAAAGTCAGTCGGGTTCAAGAGCAGTCGGAATATATACCCAAAAACAGTCGGCGACGGAAGACACACCTTTTCTGGCAGATTGTTGTCCCTGAAGGGGTCGACTCTCCTGGCTCCTCTGGGGTTGTCCTTGTTGCCTGTAATGCTCTTCAACCACATGGCCACCTTCTTAGCTGGTACTTCCTCTGGATGGACCCGAGCGGTGTCGCTGCTCCCAGAGTACATCCACATGGGATGGTCACAGGCCTGGAGAGGCTAGATGCATCGACTGAGGAATACTTCCAGCAGATCCATGCCAGTGACGCCCTGATTGATTAGTTGGACCACCCTCTCAACTAGCATGTTCGTCTCCACGCCCTCAGCAGCAGTCACTTTTAATGAGGAAGGAGTTTGAACACGATCGAAGGGGGAGTGGGGAAGTCTGGTCGACTGACCTGGGGTTGTGAGGTCCTGGCAGTAGAACTAGGTCGACTGCCAGCCCCTGACCGATTCGGGAAGAGTCATGGAAGGGAAAGAGCTCCTCTGCCTCTTTTGGATACCCAAGCCCCCACACATCTGAATGACATGTGTTTTCTCGTCACTCGTATTTGCTTTCTTCGCCGACTGAGAACGGATGGTGAAAATGTGCTTGAAAAGACCCCAATGCGGTCGACACCCCAGAAAATTCTTGCACATGGACACGAATGCAGCAAGATATGTGATGGTATTGGGAGAAAAGTGATGAAGTTGGGCGCCGAAGAAGTTCAAGAAACCCCGAAAAAAGGGGTGAGGAGGAAGTGAAAAGCCCCGATCGACATGGGTGGCGAGCAGAACACACTCACACGGACGTGGCTGCGTCTCTGCCTCCCCCTCCGGCAACCTCGCCGCGCCCTTGGCGATCAATCCGGATTCCACTAGTTCGTCCAGATCTTCCTACCGGAGCAAAGACTGGATCCAATAGCCTTGGATCCAGCCCGGCGGCAGCCTAGAGCGCGACGACGACCCGTGATTCTGCTTCTTTCCTTTCACCGCCCCCGTCGCCTTCTTCGCGCGTTCCAGCGATGCCGTCTTGTCCTTCACCATGGTGGCGGAGTGGCGGCGTCGAGAGCAGAGGAGTCGGATGCAGCTGAGAAGCAGAGGGAAAGAGGGGAAAATGGATGCGCACAGTGCGGGCGCCTCGGCTCCGTCGCCTTATAAAGGCCCGCTTCCGAGTGGCTAACGCGTGGGTCCAGGCGATCCTATCAAATCCCGCAACAGTCGCACGCGACGTACATGGTGAAAAAGGTGGCGCGGAGATCGAGGTGTTCATGTTTATCCACCCTGCTAAACTCGGCACGCTCCGGCCCGCACGCTTCCCCGAAATTTCGAATCCCGTGAGATACGGGATACACTGCAATCAATCGCGCCAAAGATTCTGCACCCCGAAACAACACTCGACATATGATGTTACAAATTCACTCGGCAACTTTCTGAATCGATCAAGGCGATTGAATCGAAGCTGAAGTTCCAACATGAGTCTTCTGTCCTGCATAAAATACTCATGAGGCGCAAGGCTCGGAGCAAGATCAACTTTAACCTTCTTTACACTCGGACCTTAATCCATTCGGGGGCTAATGATGAGTATACAGACCTAGGGTAGGGTCACAGGCCTGACCTATACGCCCTACCCGAGGTCACTATCCTAGAAGCAAAGAAGTCCAAGAGACAACAAGGAATACCCAGTGAAGACGTCGAGTGCAATCCACTCGACCAACCATATCACTCGGGTACCCCTCCTTCCTGATGTCACTCGACCATACAAGAAACAACTCGACCTACTGGAGACCAGGAGTCACTCAGAGCTGCAACAATCAGGCATTCACTCCGTTGTCTTTAAGATCATTAATAGCACTTATGGTTGGCGTTATCAGTAATGCTCCATCTTTATGTACATTGAACTCCTTGTAACGGAGGATGGCTGGGGTCCTGGCACACTCTATATAAACCAGCCCCCTCTTCTGGAACAAGGGTTCGCACCCACTGTAACACCACACGCATATAATCCAGTCGACCGCCTCCGGGCACCGAGACGTAGGGCTTTTACTTCCACCGTGAAGGGCCTGAACTAGTAAATCTTGTGTGTACAACTTCACCATAGCTGAGATCTTGCCTCCTCATACCTACCCCCAATTCTACTATCAGTCTTAGGACCACGACAGGCACAGCTCTCAAAATTTTATACCCTACAGGGGTGTCCCAACTTAGCCCATTATAAGCTCTCACGACCAACAAAGGATATACCTTCTCCCGGGAAGACCCGACCAGCCTTGGAATCCCGGTTACAAGACATTTCGGCAATGGTAAAACAAGACCAGCAAGACCACCCGGATGTGCCAACAAATCCCGATAGGAGCTGCACATATCTCGTTCTCAGGGAACACCGGATGGGCCAGACGTCAGGTTGGCATAGACCCTGGTTGCCCAGGGGGCGCCGGACATCGCCCGGTTCGGACCAACACTTGGAGAAGCACTGGCCCGGGGGGTTAAATAAAGATGACCCTCGGGTTTATAACTCCCAAGCGAAAGTTAGTAGGTTGTCAGGAAAATGTAAAACCAAGGTTGGGCCTTGCTGGAGGAGTTTTATTCAAAGCGAACTATCAAGGGGTTCCCATAAACCCAGCCGCGTAAGGAATGCAAAATCAAGGAACATAACACCGGTATGACGGAAACTAAGACGGCAAGAGTGGAACAAAACACCAGGCATAAGGCCGAGCCTTCCACCCTTTACCTAGTATATAGATGCATTAATTAAATAAGAGATATTGTGATATCCCAACATAATCCTGATCCAACATGGAGCAATCTTCAACTTCACCTGCAACTAACAACGCTATAAGAGGGGATAAGCAGAAGCGGTAACATAGCCAAACAACGGTTTGCTAGGAATGGCGAAAAAGGTTAGAGGCTGACATGGCAATTTGGAAGGCTTGATAAACAAGTGATAGGTTGCACAGCATAGCGATAGAATGAAGCAACTAGCATAGCAATGATAGTAGTGAGATCCAGGGTAATGGTCATCTTGCCTGAAATCCCGCTAGGAAGAAGAACGAGTCCATGAAGAAGACGAACGGGCATAGATGAACCAAGCGTAGTCGAACGAATCCTCACGATCGCAACGAAACATGAACTATCGAGAAGAAGCACAACCGGAAAGAAGCAAACAACAAGGTAAACACACGACACATAAACATGACATGATGCTACACCAAGTATGATGCATGACAAAGGCTATGTGATGCTACTCATGGCAAGAGATGATGCATAAAAGAACAACACATCAAAGCAAGTTTAAATGAGGCAGGAAACAACATATAACAATTCTGGTAAGTCCCCATATGCAAATTTTGTAATAGGTCCAGATCTGAATAAACCTTATGTTCAAGTAGTTAAACATCAAGTAAAGATGCACCAATATGATTTACACGAAATCTAGTCAAGTTACATATAAAGTTCATTTAATTCGGAGCTACGGCCTATAAGATATGAGCAAAAAAAATTAAACATGCATTGATGTAAAATGCATTCAAACATAAGGCAAACACTCTCAAAACATGGATTCAACATGAGAAGATGAAACTACATACAATTCTAAGCAAAGTGCAACATATACACTCCAAACAAGATATAACAACAATCTGCCCAAAACAGCAACTAGGCACTTTGCAATCATCAAAACAACATGCTACAGGAATCTAAAGAGCACAAACTTGACATGCTCTTCATGTACAGATAACATACTTCACATATCATTAAGGTTAAGTTTCATAGGCATCAAGATTACACCAATATGATCAATGCAAAATGCAACTTTATAACACAGGAGCATATACATGAGCAGAGTTAATATGATGGCAACTTGAGAGCAAGAAAGAGAGAAGCTACAGCAAGTATACATGGCAACCAAGTGCATCACATCAAAGTACACATACCAAAGAGAAAATAACATCCTGGCATCATATGCATATGGCTCATGGATTAATGGGAACCAACTTTACAAGATTGAATGTTGAAACAGTTTCAGCAAGTGTAAAACAACAACATTATTATAGCATGTTTGCAAGCATGGAACAGAGGCATATGATATCCAAAATTAACAAAAATGGAATGTGAACAAATTACTCATACCATACTTCAAAATATGTAATTGGATCATCTCCATAATAGTCATGGATCAAGCAATAACTAGCTCACAACAGGGCATCATGAAGTTAACAGAAAACTGGAACAACATATAGGCATGTTCATGGCAATGAAAACATATGCTGCACGACATATATAAGTCATCAAAAGGCATCACATGATAGAGCATATCATGGAAAACAACACATGTCAACTAAGTATCTCCAGATTATGCATGAATTAATTGGTAGCCTCAAGCAAACATGGCATCATGATATGACAGATTTAGAAATGACAGAACATTAACAGCAAGTAGCCCACTTCACAAGCTCGATGCACTCACTACAGGGCATATAAAAATACATGGATTGCACTACAGTAAATATGGCATAATTATGCTCCTAAAACATGTAGACATTATGCTCAAAATAAAAATCACCCAAAAAGATATAAAAATGACAAATAGGCAATTACAGCAGTTTTCAGCAGTTAACAACAACATTCACTTTTGCATCAGGGATTAAGATATCAAGACACACCCTAACATGAACTAAAAGCACATCAGCATGTAGATCATGAAGAGAAGAACATTTGCATATCAATACCATCATTGTAAGATCGACAGGGACAAAGTTATAACACTCACAAGATGCATACATGATGTTAACAAACATCAGATTCCAGCAGTTTATATCACTTAGCAGTTTCGCAACGAAGATTAAGGCATTAATATGAACAGTAACATGCATGCAAACTATTCCATCATGAAGAGCACTCTGAGAGGAATTTCTTGACATATCATGCGCTCCAAACGGAGGAACGAGCACAAAGTTACACCATGACGAACATGCACACATGATGTTGAAAATGCTGGGACTTAGTGAAAGAACTACCTCGTGGGAAAAAATGGATCTCACGGAACGGGGACGGAGCGCTACGGGACGGCTTGGCCGTTTGGATCGTGGGATGGGTGGATATCATCCCACCCATCCGGATCCGGTGAGGGGCGGCGCTCCGGCGAGGTTCACCAGCGGCGGGAACGCGCGGAGGTGGCCGGAGACGACGACGGGCGGCGGGCGAAGGCGGGGGGTGGGGGTGAGGCGGAGCCGTGGAGCCGAGGCGGGGTGGCGGTGTGGCCAGCCGGTGGAGGCGGCGGGCGGCGCACGGCGGAGGGGCGAGTTGCTCCGGCGAGGCGCGCTGGCGGCGGCGGT
>NC_057801.1:123641498-123646962 GCF_018294505.1 Triticum aestivum | reverse complement strand
GCCGATTCGTCGGGGCGGCGCCGCGGACACGTCCGGCCGTCACGGACGCGTCCGGTGGCGGCGGGAAAGGGAGATCTAGGGTTTCGCCCGAAAAATGGAGAGGGAGGCACTTATTCATAGGCAGAGGGAGCTAGGAGAGTCCAAATGAGGTGCGGTTTTCGCCCACACAATCGTGTTCAACCGACGGAGAGCATGAAGGGGGTTTAGATGGGCTAGCGGGCTGTTGTGAAGGGGTGTTGGGCTACAAAGAGAAGGGGGTTTCGGTTAACTGGGTTAACCGTTGGGGCATCAAACGACCTCCAAATGGAACGAAATTTGACACGCGGTCTAGCGGTGATATATCAAGGCCACTTGGCAAATCTCGACCCATTCCAAGAACGGTTTTCTCCCGCTCACGAAACAACGTTTGAGAGGGGCGACGGGTGCAAGCGAGTGTGGTTGGGGCTCAGAACAGACAACGGAGAGAACCCAGGGAACCCGAACGGATGCAAGTTTTGAAAAACATGCAGATGAAATGCAGATGATGACATGGCAAAGTGCAACACGCAAGCAAATGACATTGCAACGACGTCGAATAATTAGAAAACACCTGGCGCATCAGATTCGGGGCGTTACAACTCTCCTCCACTAACAAGAGATCTCGCCTCGAGATCTTAGGAACGAGACAAAAGAGAAAGAGGAAGAGGTGAAGTAAGAACGCAAGAGAGAAGATGAACAAAGTCGAGAGCAGTCGGGTAGAAAGAGGAACGACGAATATGGCGAGAATGAAAAGCTTAAGAAACAAGATAGACTCTAAAACCACTCTGGTTAGAACAAGATAGAAAGGAATAAGAGTGAAAGAATTTGGGCAGCACTCCGGCTGAAAATGGAAGGAATAGAACATGAACTTCACAAGATGGAATGACACTTGATGATATGAACAACACGATGCCTCCGGAAGAATTGAAATAGTGGAATGAAAAGAACGGATGAAAGAACAACAACTTCCACCGCGAATGAATTCGAAAACATCCTTAGCAGGAAGGGTTGAACGGAGTTGTTGAGAATATCAACAACAAAAGAATAAGTTTGATGTGGAATTATCAAAAACATCCCAAAACTTGAGGTGAAATTATGCCACAACCAAATACTTGAATAGCTGAGAAGGAACGAAGAAATGCAGGACTCCACTTCAGAAGAAAACGGAGTATTATTTGCACTTCGAGACGCGAGAAGAAAAGATACTTGAACTCCTCCAACAAAATCTTGATGAACTCTTGAAGAATGGATTAAATCATGAAGAACCACCATGAAGAACTCTAGTGACAAAAGGATGATGAGATAGAATGAAGGATGAAAGAATAAGATTAAGCCTTGCGGTGATTTAGATGGAGGTTCCGACGAAATGGCCGGGGAATTTTGAACTTCGAAAAAGAAATGATGAAAACACATGGAACTAGAATTTATTCATCAAGAACAAACTCTCAAGGAAGGAATTACTTGACAACGATGAAATAAGAATAAGAATTACGTTATGCTTATACTCACCAGATTAAATTTATGACAAGAAACGGATTTTTGGCATGCAACTTATTCCCCTTGAAAAGGATTGAGGAGTATATGGCGCAACCTTGAGGAATGTCTTCAATGAACCACCGGTAGGATTTGAAAGAATGAATGAATTAATAAGATAACCAAGGAAAAGGAATCTGAAGGAACCACCATAAGAATTCGAAAATGACTTATGAAAGAGAATGAATCACTGGGAAGAATTAGAGGAACAAATATTCTCGAGGGGATTTAGATGCAAAATAACAAAGAGATCACTAGCTGATTAAAGAGTACTTGACAGATTTGCCGAGATAATTGGATAACAGTAGATGAAATGTGAGGACGAAGAATTCTTCTGGAATGATGGCCTCTGGTGAAAAGAAATGAAAAACAACTCCTGAAATACTCCGGATGGGTAAGAAAGAATATCTGACAAACGGAATAATTCGAGAGGATAGCATGAAAATACAACCGCGAGTCTTCGAGAGAACAGGCAAGATTTAGAGGCAAAACTCTTCTTCGATCTTCAAATGATGACGGGAAACACCACCAAAAATTGTTGAGACACTCCGGATGAATGAACAGCAAAGAGGTTGAGCCAATAATGAAAATAATTTGAAAGCGATATGGAGAAGGCATGTGACTGATGGGATCCATTCTTACATCACACTTGAAAAGAATTTGAGAATAACTCCGGAATAATTAGAAGAGTCAGGTAAGATCCTGGGAAAAGACCTGTGGGTTAGGGTTACTAAAAGAAAACACCGTTGAAAAGGATTGCGGAATAGATGATGCACCGGAACAACAGATACATTTGAATGAGGTGACAACCTCGAATTAATTGGAACACAGACGAATCTCCTGAGATGTCTTCCGAACTCCAGAATAATTAAATGGCGAGAGGCGAACGAGCAAGGAAAACACTTGATCCAAGGAAAAGAATATGATCAACCCGAAAAACTTGAATTGAGTCCACCGGAAAAAAAAGATGAAGAATGACGAACTAGACAAGAAATCATCGGTTGCAATGATTGAGTAAAGACTAAAGAGGCTCCATACAAATGAAACTTGTGCTCAAAAGAGACTCGGGCTCCGGGAAGAAAAGGGTGGGAGGGCGGGAAAAACAAAGGCAACTTGGAAGGGAGAACTGATGAATAGCTTGAAGAGAAAACACCGGTTGAAAGAATGCAAAGGCTTCGCACAAGTAGGATGGATACTCGATTACGGACTCCGGCTCTGAGATGAAAAAGGGTGGGCGGGTGGGAAAATAAAACAACTAAGGATTGAACTTGGCAAAGAAGAAGAGGCTCGAATCAACTTGACGATAAATGCACCGGATGAAAAGAGCTGACACACAACGATCGGAAAACCAACTGCGTGATCCTAAAGAAAAATTTGAAGGGAAGAGGAGTCAAAACACCTACGTCAAGATTCCTCACCAGAGCAATGAAGGGGCTGAGGAGTAAAAAGAATTCCTACTCTCCGATATAACTAGGCTCTGAAAATAGTTTTCTTCTAGACTCGACAACGGCCATGCTAAGAACAATCAAGGGGGCTCCAATGGTTGGTCGAGGCTCTGATACCAACTTGTCACACCCAATATGCGACCCTATCCTAAAGGAACTCGAAGGTCCCACCAAGGATAGAAGCGCATATTGGAGACGCTTTTGCAAGGTGGATACCATTACAACGTACCATTACATAATAGTTGGGGATACATACAAGAGGTATACAATGCCACAAGAATACAACAACATCATACATAAGAGCAATATCCGACTACAGTAACCTCTGCTAATGATACCATGTCACCACAATTACTGTTGTTAATCTCGTGAAGTTTCAAATCCTGTTCGAATTCAAAATTCAGAATCAAGTCAAATTATAGAGGTTTTCAAATGTCAAAACTAAAATGCTCATAATGTTGCAAATATTCCATGACCAATTTTGGTGCTGAACCAACCTTTTTATAAAGTGGTTTAATGCCCTTTAATATTTATAGCAGTGGCTAAAATATTAAATTAAATGCTTTTAGAATTATAAAAATGCTAAACTATTTTATTTAAACCTCAAACTAATTGTGACATTGGTATAATTAGTAACACCAATTTAGGTATTGTTCATATATTTTATGAAACTAATTGCTATTAAAAAAGTACTGTAAATAAATTAAAGAAAATAAAGCACAGCAAAATAAAAGCAAAAGATCCCCCCCCACTGGGCCGACTGGCCCAGCTAGCCACCACGCCCCCCCTAGGCCTTGACCCACCTGGGATGGCCCAACTCCTTGCACCGGTTGCCTCCCCCTCCTTCCTGTTCCTCGGACTCGACCGCTACAGGCCGCTCCCGCTCGTGGTCGGCACCGCACCACCTCGTCGACGACGCAGGAGAGGATAAGGCCTCCCCATGCCCCTTCGAGCTCTCCCCCTGCTCCACTCCACCACACACCACTTCCCTCTCTCTCCCTTCGCCTAGCCCCTCGCCCAGATCCACCTCTCCCCCCTCTGTCGATCTGGAGGAAGGACCGGCACGCCTGTCGCCGTCCGCCTCGCCTCGACGTGGCCACCGCCCTCCCTGCGCCAAGCCGACGTGCCCACGAGCTCTACCTTGTCCTCTGCTCCTTCTCCGTCAAACCACGGGACCCGAAGCGCTCCACAACACCGACAACAGCATCGTCTTCCACCTTCGGACGCGTCAGAGCTCGCCGTCAACCCGCGCCGCCCCGAGCACCTCGAGTCGTCCCCGGGCCTTCTCTGCAATGGTCGTGAGCCCTCGATCCTTCTCCCTCTCTCCCCGGCCTTTCCTTGTAGCCGTAGCTCGCCCCCGACGCACTCGCGTTTCCGCCGCTACGGTCGAGCTCCCGGCATGGCCCCTGTGGTCGTAGCCGCACCCGATCCCGCTTGCGTGCTCCGTACCTCTGACCGCAGCCAACGCACGCGCTCGCTCACCCCCACTACCCCGGTCCGTCCCGAGGCGCCGCGTCCACCCCTGCGCCCGCCGTGCGTGTGTCCCGCTGCAGCTGCTCTGGTGGCCTACTACTGCTATTGCCATCTGCCCCTCGCCTCCCACTCCAGCCACCACAGCCCCTTCCGCCTCCGGCCGCCGCAAGTCCCAACCGCAGCCCCGCTTCCCCCTGGCCGGCGCCCCTCCACGCCCCGGCGGTCTTCGTCCGCCCCGCCCGTGCGTTCGGGCGTGCGCCCATGCCCCGCCCCAATGCCCGATAGCCCGTGCCTGTTTTGGCCTATGGGCCACTACCCAGTAGGCCCCACCGGCTTCCTTTTCTTAAAAAAAGAGCTTTAAAAATGTATATAAAAATAATAATTAATTAATTAACTTAATTAATTAATTAGGTTTAATTAAACTAATTATTTGCTTAGTCTAATTAACTAACTGGTTAATCAAATGGGCCTATGACAGAGGGCCCCACCCCCCTGTTGACCAGTCAAGAGTTGACTGGTCAACTGCGTACCCCCTGGCCCACCTGTCAGCCACTGGGTACAGTTCTGTGTACCCTGTGCTGGGTGCGCTTAGCATTTTAGCAATTATTTTCGAATTAATAATGATTTCAGGAATTGTTCAAATCTTTGAAAAATCATAGAAAATAATCCTTAACTCGGATGAAAACGTTTTCTACATGAAAGTTGCTTAGAACGACGAGACGAATCTGAACACGCGATCCGTTCATCTGCCACACGTCCCTAGCATGGAAAATGTTGAACTTTTCCCCTCCGGTTCATTTGTCTGATAGACATTCAGAACCGGGAAAACTTTCCCAGATGTTTTCCCCTTAGCCAGTATCACCTAGCACCGCGTTAGAACACTTCTAGCTTTGCCTATTGTCATGTTATGCTCTTGCTTGCTATGTATTTACTGTTTCTTCCCCCTCTTCTTCTCTGGTAGACCTCGAGACCGCTGCTGATGCCCCTGTGATCGA
>NC_057801.1:123617067-123641151 GCF_018294505.1 Triticum aestivum | reverse complement strand
GCCCATTCTATACTATCATGCTTGCATTAGATTTTGCTACTGTTATTGTTTGCTCCTATTCTGATGCATAGCCTGCTTTTGTACCTGCTTTTGTTACCTACCTGTTTATCCTAAACTACTTAGTATAGGTTGGTTAGTGATCCATCAGTGACCCCCACTTGTCCTTGTTGCCCCTGCTTCATCTTCGATGACTTTCAACATGATCGATGACCAGAGCCTGACACCTCACATCACATCACGCCCCTTTAGTTGCTCAACTCTGCAGAGCTACTATCGAGTGCCAAGGGTGATCCCTCATAACGCACTCCTGATGATAATTTTGTAGTGTAGCTATTCGATCGTGGTCATCGAGGGTGATTTCCTCTTTCACCATTCCCGATACGGCTCTGTCGTTCAATACCTCAAGAGTGAACCTCGAGGGTGGTCCCTCTTATGTTCACCTTGATGATTACATTGAGTGGAATCCACCGGGGGTGATTCCTCGGGTTTTCCCCTTGATTTCTGGACACACGGTTACAATGACTTTACTTGAGACCTTGGTGGAAGTCGAGCGGGCCCGGAGAGCACCCGCAAGATCATGATGTGGCACGGCAGGCATTCTAGGCCCTTGTCGTAAGTCCACGAGATGGGGCGACGCGGCCACTTTCGATCGTGAGTCTCTGCTCGTCTCTGCAAGCTAATAATACACTATGGTTTCGGTATTTGTTCTGATTTGGCCTCTGGCCTTTACGCAGCAACCACCACGTGAGAATAGTTATGGGCCTCGATGTCGCGGTATCAGCCGAAGCTTTGTCAGATGTCTAGTTCAGCAGTGCAGCACGGTTGGGCCGGCACCATCCTGTAGTGGTGGAGCCTGGTCCGCCCTGCTCGCAACGACCTGGAGTGCAACAGGCGATGGGCCCAGACCCAGGAGTGCTTAGGAGGTAGACCGGCGGGGACCTCTCTGCTGAGCCTAGGTAGGGCTGCGACATGTTGATCTTCCGAGGTCGGGCATTGACCCCAGAAAGGTGTGTCTGGCCAGAGTAATCGAGCGTGTTGGAAAACGTGGTGCACCCCTGCAGGGAAGATTATCTATTAATAGTCGTGTCCACGGTAACGGACGTTCAGACTTATATCCTGATCTTATACAACTACAAATGGATACTTGAATATGTGGCTCCGGGATTGCTTTCTCGCATGGAGTCGAGGAAGGATCTCTGGGCATTAATGTTACAACATGTTTGTTAATTAAATTGCTATTCTTTACTCTTCTACATGCTGCAAGATGCTTGGAGCTACTTGAAGATGCTATTCTTTGATAGGCTAGGCCTTCACCCTCTATTCTGGCATTCTGCAGTTCAGTCCACAGATACAACCCTTCCATTTGATACCAATGCATACTTAGTATAGATCTGATGCTTGCGAGTACTTTGGATGAGTACTCACGGTTGCTTGGCTACCCCCTTTCCCCCTTCTTTCTTCTTTCCAGTTGACGCAACCAGATGGTGGATCCCTGGAGCCAAATGCCACTGCCGATGGATGCTACTACATGGAGGCCGCCGATGACCAGGAGTAGTTAGGAGGTCCCAGGCAGGAGGTCTTGCCTCTTCGATCGTGTTGCTTTTGTGCTAGCCTTCTTAAGGCATCCTTGTTTAACTTATGTCTGTTTTCAAATTTTTTTGCTTCCGCTGACTCTTGTGTATCGAGCTTGTATTTGAGCCCTCGAGGCCCCTGGCTTGTAATATAAAGCTTGTATTATTTTGATTTGTGTCTAGAGTTGTGTTGTGATATCTTCCCGTGAGTCCCTGATCTTGAGCGTACACATTTGCGTGTATGATTAGTGTACGATTGAATCGGGGGCGTCACAAGTTGGTATCAGAGCCGACTGCCTATAGGATCCCCCTTTCCAACTCCTTGGCCGAAGTTGAGTCTAGTCTTTGAAAAACTGATTTACTAACATGGTTGTGTGGCTTACGGGCCCACGTCGCCAATTGGGTGGTATTAGGATCTTTTATTCCTCGTCTATACTCCGGGACTCTGATCTCTCTTCTATTCGGGTTAAATGATTTTGTTAACTCTAACTCTAGGATCTCGTAAATACTTCCTCCCTGAGAGCCCTTCACTCCAAATGATGGCTTGGTGCACCAGAAGATTCTGAAGATACTCTCTGATACTTTTCCGAGACCCTTGTACCCTTCATCGTTGCAATCCCTACCATCGATAAATCCTTATGCGTAACTACCTATGTTGTCGTTCATACCTTCATCCCTTGTTGCTCTTGTTATTACAAGATGTCCTGAAAAATCCTTCGATGTTCCGAGAATTCTTTATGCTTACTGCCCTGCAGTTCCTTGCCACATGAATACCCCTACGCATAATTACTCGTGATTGCCGAGTATCCGTTCAGCCACAGTTGTTCATGTGATTCACAAGATACTTTGGAATACCATCCGACCTTCCGATAATCCTCTCCAACTATTGCTCTGCTAATATTTATCTGCTTGCATTATGGTTACTTCCATTTGTCTAGCAATACTCATTAGCATCCTTTGTCATCGTAATTTTGAGCATTTGATTCAATTTATTGCGAATGCTCGTGATCATTAGTCCTATTTAAAATTCTCCCCTTGGTTCAGACGTCACTCCAGACATGAGCTGGTGTTCGGCGAATCAAACCTTGATTGATTATCGATCTATGTCTATTCTACTTACTTGTCTTTGATCAGAGCCTCTGCATCCGATCCCCCGTTTGGTAATATTCCTTTGCATTTGAGCTTTGAATTAGTCCGTTGTTTCTACAACCTGACCTCCTTGCATTCTTTCTTCTTCTGGTTGAGTACCGATACTCACATCAGATCCATTGTGGACCTCCAGGTCCTTTGTTGGGTTTTATCCGACAGCATCCTTCATATTCAGTAACCTTGTGAGCCTTTCCTCGGATACACAATGCCTTTGGTAAATTGTATCCCCACTCCCATCAACCATACACTGCTTCCGGGCTTGAGTTATTCACTTGTGAAGTTTGTGGTATGTGTTCCTAAGATGCCCCGATGGGTTGAACCTATGCCTTCCACAATCTGTGTGAACCCGGAAACTTCTACGGGCCATACTCTACTAGTGTTATGCTAGATAAAATCTGAACACTATGGTTTTGTCGATACTGAGAAGTGAATGGGAGGTTGTGCATTAGAGAAGTGGGAGTCGACCTTGAACTTTGAGTTCATGCCCATGGACCCGATGTGGAACTTATCATGGAAGCTTCTTGTTATAATAATAATCCCCTTGTGATAAGCCCATCTGTTATCTATATTTGGTCCTTTGCAACTGTGGTTTCGACCATATTGTTCTTCTTTGATCCCATTTCTCGGACAAGTTAAAGTACTTGTCTTCTTCAGATCGTTTCACCTGTTCAACCTCTACATTGATATACCTTTGAGTATTACCCTTTGGTATCTCCAGAATATCATGGAACTACATAACTTCTTATGAGTTCTTGATCAACTATTATTTCTCGCCGATTCCAATTTTCCACGGGTTCTTAGTATTTAGACACTCGAGAACACCGATAACTGATTCGAGTCTACACTTTCCTTTCCATTGTTTTGTTCAACCTTTCTTGTAACCTATCATACTTGAGCAGTGATAATTCCCGGCTTATGTAAACACCTCGGTGTACATTCTCTGTCAGTAAGACCTCGTTGCTATTGTTGATGACATTCCGGTAGCCACCGATGGACGAGAACTTTGCCTATTGGTCTGCCTCGTTCAACGAGCAGGAAAATGGTTCTCTTCGTCCCTCGCCCTTGGTACCAACGTTGTTGTCAACATACTGACATGCTATCCTCTGACCTACCTTGCTATCATGACTGTGCATATGTTAGCGCCCTTCCTACCTTTAACCCACATGGTGGGCCCATAACCCACAAGTCCCAGGATCGAAACCTGACTCTCCTGTACATCTCTGTCTTCCAAAATTGTTCCTCGTGCTTGGCTTCGTATGTAATTCACGAGCCAGCTTCTTGTGATCTGTTCTACTATCAGATGCAATACTTATTTTCGATGCACTGAACCCCTTTCACACTCTGTTTCAGACATCAAACGATTGTTCATCCACTTGAAGCTTCTTATTGCACCTTCTAGCCTTGCTCTCGATGACTTTTGAATTTCAACTCGAGAGATGCCTCTATGCCATGTTGCGAGATAGCCCCCAGGTACCTATCTTGTGTTGAGCCCCGTCCTTTTCGAGCCTTCCCCCCTACTACACCCCTTAAATCTCGATACGAGATTTCTTGTAGTGGAGGAGAATTGTGACGCCCGGATAATTAAGCTACAGTAAACTCTACTAATGATACCATGTCACCATGATTACAGTTGTTAACCTCGTGAAGTTTCAAATCCTGTTCGAATTCAAAATTCAGAATCAAGTCAAATTATAGAAGTTTTCAAATGTCAAAACTAAAATCTCATAATGTTGCAAATATTCCATGACCAATTTTGGTGTTGAACCAACCTTTTTATAAAGTGGTTTAATGCCCTTTAATAATTAAAGCAGTGGCTAAAATAATAAATTAAATGCTTTTAGAATTATAAAAATGCTAAACTATTTTATTTAAACCTCAAACTATTTGTGACATTGGTATAATTAGTAACACCAATTTAGGTATTGTTCATATATTTTATGAAACTAATTGCTATTAAAAAATACTGTAAATAAATTAAAGAAAATAAAACATAGCAAAATAAAAGGAAAAGATCCCCCCCACACTGGGCTGACTGGCCCAGCTAGCCACCACGCCCCCCTAGGCCTTAGCCCACCTGGGACGGCCCAACTCCCTGCACCGGTTGCCTCCCCCTCCTTCTTGTTCCTCGGACTCGGCCGCTACAGGGTGCTCCCGCCCGCGGTCGGCACCGCACCACCTCGTCGATGATGCAGGAGAGGATAAGGCCTCCCCGCGCCCCCTCGAGCTCTCCCCCTGCTCCACTCCACCACACACCACTTCCCTATCTCTCCCTTCGCATAGCCCCTCGCCCAAATCCACCTCTCCCCCCTCTGTCGATCTGGAGGAAGGACCGGAGCGCCTGTTGTCGTGGTTCTAAGTCTGACAGTAGAATGGGGGGTAGGTATGGAGAGGCAAGGTCCTAGCTATGGAGCAGTTGTACACACGAGTGTTTTACGAGTTCAGGCCCTTCTCAGAGGAAGTAACAGCCCTATGTCTCAGAGCCCGGAGGCGGTCGACTGGATTATGTGTGTGAGAGTTACAGGGGTGCAAACCCTTCTACCAGTGGAGGGGGTGGCTTATATAGAGGACGCCAGGACCCTAGCCAGCCCACGTAGCAGAGGGTTAAAGTACATTAAGGTCGGGCGTTACTGGTAACGCCCTACATAAAGTGTCATCATGGCCATTAAGACTACTTAATTACAGACCGTTTGGATATAGAGTAGATCCTAAACTCCTGATGGTCGAGTGAGTCTTCATGGTCGAGTGTCTTCAGGTTCGTCGAGTGTCTTCTAGTCCGTCGAGTGGAGTCCCTCTTGGTCGACTGGAAGACGGCTTCTTCTAAGAGATGTCCTGGGGGAGGGTACCTTGGTCAGGTTCATGACCCTACCCTAGGTACATGACTTCATCAGTAGCCCCCGAATGGATCGAGGTTTGAGTGAGGAAGGAGTTGGCAATCTTTCCGACCTGCTTTTTGGTGCTGTAAAGGTGTTTCGCTCTGGATCGATGACTTTCAAGTGAGGGTGTCAACTTTCGTTCAGTCGCCTTGATCCATTCTTCATATCTGTCGAGTGAACTTTATTAACTTGGGGATTTCCGAGCGACGGATCGCAGGAGATCTCCCGTTTGACAAGTTTCCCTGCAGTTAGCGGATTTAGTGGGATCTGAATTTTGGGGAGCGCGTGAAGCGGAGAAGACCGCGGTACTCGGATGGGATAAGGCAGGGACGCCTCGATTCTCGCGCCGCCTTTTTCGCCACGCATCGCTTGTGCGACTGTTTCGGGATTTGACAGGATCGCCTGGGCCTACTCGTCAGCCACTCGGAAGTGACTCCATATAAGGAAATCGACGGAGGTTTTTGAATAGTGCCTCCTCATTTTCTCCTCCCTTACCTCCAGATTCATCTGCTGCGCCCACCAACTGCCTGACGCCGCTGCTCTGTTCCTGTCCCGTCGGCGACAATGGTGAGGGAGAAGACGGCGGCTTTGGAGCGGGCGAAGAAGGCAACAGCGGCAGCGAAAGCGAAGGGGAGACCGACCAGTCGAGGGGGATCCTCGTCGCGGTCCCGTTTGCCGCAAGGTTGGATCCAGGGTGATTGGATCCGCTCGACCATCACCCAAAAGGATCTCGACGACCTGGCCGACGAAGGCCTGATTGCGCACGGGGCGGCGAGGCTCCCGGGGATGGAGTGGCAGCCACAGCCTCAGAAGGGTGAGTGTGTCCTCTTGGCGACTCATGTAGATCGAGGGTTCTCTCTGCCACCGCAATCTCTTCTTTCGAGGGTTTCTGAATTTTTTTGGAGCTCAGCTTCACCATTTTACCCCAAATTCCATCGCCTATCTCTCCGCCTTTGTATCTTTGTGTGAGAACTTCTTGGGTTGTCGGCCGCACTGGGGCCTCTTCAAACACATATTCACTTGTCATTCTCAGACGGTGAAAAAGGCCAGCCCCAATGATGAGAGAACTCAGGTAATCTAGATGTGTGGGGGTCTCGGGGTCCAGATGAGGAGTAAGAGCGCTTTTCCAGCTATGACCCTTCCCGAGTCAGTCAGAGGGTGGCAGTCGACCTAGTTCTACTGCCAAGACCAGTCGACGCCAGGGCAGTCGACTGGGCTCCCTCCCTTCTCTATGAGTCGAGTGAACAAGCCATCCTCTCTGAAAGTAGTTCCGGAGGAGAAGGCTCAGGTAAAAATGTTGATGGAGCGAGTAGTTCGGTTGATTCGTGATGGTGTGACCGGCATGGACCTTCTGGAGGTTTCCCTTCGGCGGCGCATCCAACCACTCTAGTACCGGGGCCACCCGATGTGGCTGTATTCTGGTACTGAAGACACCAGTCGGGTCCACCCAGAGGAGGTCGACGATGCCACACTAGAGAGGTGGATGACTGCCATCACGGGGAACAAGGACAACCCTCGTGGAGCCAGGAGGATCCCGCCACTCGACCAATCTTATGAGGCGGACAAGGTACGACCACTTTCCTCCGATTGCTCCGTCCGTTCTGTTTCGTCGTGATCAGTCTATTGACTTTTGTCTTGCTTGTTGTCTTTCAGGAAACCACCGAGTTGTACTCGATGCCCAAGGGGGCGTAGGCACAGGCCAAAGAGGAGGAAGGAAGCGAAGGCGAAAGCCAAGAGGAGTGGGAGTCGGATGCAGATGAGGGTGACGAAGACGCAGGTTCTGATGAGGAGGAAGAGGAGGAGGAAGTTGCGCCTCCTCGTTCCGAAAGGAGGTCCAAGCTCGCCCACGACACTGCGACTGATCGTGGCAAGGGAGTCGTGCCTGCTGGGCAGTCGATGAAACGCCCTCGGACAACTTCACCGGCGCCGACTGAAAAGGCGTCGAAGCAACCGCGAGCAGCCCCGACAAAACCGGTGAAGGCCCTACCGAAGATGAGGATGGAGATTCCGACTGTTTCTGGGTAACGGCATAACTCATGTTTTTCATTCTTGGTCGACTTCAATCGCTGACCGACTGATATTTGAAACCGCACTGCTGCTACTTCTGAGACTTCTACTAGGCATGAGGATCAAGAAATGGAAGATGCTGGTACTTCTCATCCTCGTATGATCTGCGCGGTTTTACTTTTGGTCGATTGAATCTTTGTTTTTGACTTTGAACTTCTTCTGCAGCTCCACCTAGCGTTGTCATCAATCTCCCTGATGATGATGATGAAGCGCCCCTGAGGCAGAGGAGGAGCAGGAAGGCAACTGCTGGCAAGGCTGCTCAGGTTGTGTCAGCGCCTGGACCATAGATTCCAGAAGGGAGCAACGTCGCTCGGACTACCGTGTCCTTTGCGGAGACGTTGACGGTTGCCCGCCCTTCGTCGTTGAGTGCTGACCCGCCCTCTATCTTCTCCACCTACCATGTCCCGGAGGACCAAGCGAGCGCTGCCAAGGAAGCCATCCGCCAGGCCGGGATTATGATGGAGCAGGTGAAGGCGATCCGAACCGCCAGCCAAGCAGCTTATGACGCGAGTTCAGCTCTCTAGAGTAATGTCCAGGTTAGTTGAACATCGACTGGAAATCTTGATGTTTGTCATGCACCCACTGGGTGTGTCAATTCTACGGTGGACTACTGGCAGTCGACTGTAGTCTTTGTGTCTTGAAATTTCTCACTTGACTTGTTTCACTCGAGCGTGGTCGAGTGGAACAATGAAACTGGTGGGGGCACGCTTAGTGCACCCACTGGGTGTAGTCCCCGAGACCGTGGTCGATTGCTGGCAATCGGCTATGGTCTGAATTATTATTATTTTTTGCTGACAGTTAACTGCTTCCGGTCGACTGATCGACTCTGAGTCAGTTAACTGCTTCCGGTCGACTGATCGACTCTGAGTCTAGCTGATAGAACTAGTGGGGGCATGCTGAGTGCATCCACTGGGTGTAGTCCCCGAGATTACAGTTGAATGTTTAGATTCAGCTGTAATCTTAGAAATACTACTATTTTTCCTTTAGTCACTCGGAAGTGATCTGTCGTTGATGTTTGTCGACTGAACTTCCGCAGAAATCTTGTGACCTTGTCTCTCGTTATACCGAATTGGAGAACAAGTATATCCAGCTTGAGCTTGACCAGAAGCTTGTCCAAGAGAACTTCACGAAGGCGAAGGAGGAGGCAAAAGGTATGTTTGGTGAGAATCTTGATGACTGTCCTCGCTTCTTGCCTATCTCCAAATCTGATCTTATTGTGATTTTCGCAGAAAAACTGAGGGATGCTCTAAAGAAGAAGGACCTTGACCTTGCCGAGGCGCAGAAAACGGCTGCAGACAAGACTAGACTTGCAGAAGAGAAGTTGGCTTCTGTCAACAAACTTGAAGAAGAAAACACTAATCTAAAAGCCGCTCTTGACGTGGCCAACCAAGAAGTCACTCGACTGAAGAATGTCAATATGGTCCTGGACGACAAAGCTGGTGAACTGGCAGGAAAGAAGAATGACTTGGAGGTTTATCTGGGAGGACTCGCCAAGAAGCTATTCCTCATGCTCGAAGGTAACCTCTTATCTCCGATTGGTAGTTACTGACTTGCTGTAAGGGCATTAGCTTATCCTTGAATCGTGTCCACAGAATTCTGTCAAACATTGAAGAGCAGACTAGTCGAGTGGAGACTGGCTTGGATCCCATCAATTCTCCGGTGAAGGATGAAACTGCTATGAACGTGCTCCGCCTCGAGTCCCGCATTGCTGCAGTGGTCGATTACCTTGCAAGACTGAAGGCCGCCACATCGCGCATCGACACATCGCTCTGGCCAGAAGAAACGCTTTAGAACGACCTTGAGTCGCTGATGACTCGACTGAATGAAATTCCGAGTCGAGTGCAAGAATGGAAGAAGTCTTCTGCCCGGTGCGGTGCTGACGTTGCTCTGTCCTTGGTCCGCGTCCACTGCAAAGAAGCGAGAGAAGACAAGCTGGTGTCTCTCAAGGTGGCCAATACTAGGAAGCATGACTTCCGTTCTTTCATGGAGACCTTCATCGCGGCTGCCACTCGGATCGCAGATGGGATCGACCTGGACGAGTTCGTTGCGCCTTCCAGCCCTCCGCAGGAGGGGTAAAAAACTATTATGCTTGATGATTTGGATTTGCCTCAGAGTGCCGAGTGATTTTTGTAACCGCCAAACTTTAACAGGCTTGATGCCTGAGCACTTCTGGGTCTGTAGGATGTTATCCGAACTTGATTTGCCATTTGAAATACGTTTGCTTCTTTTGGACAACCATCTTCTTTGCGTTGGAGTATATACTAGCACTTGTAATGCTCTTTTGCAGGTAGGAGTGAAGCACAAATTGTCGTCGACCTGTGCTCGTCATGTCTGGGCGAGTGTTGGGTTGCGACCAGGCCTCCGAGTGAGAATCTTATTCTTCACTCAGAAGGATTTTAGAAACTTAGGCGAGCACTGGGCTGCAGCTAAGCCTCCGAGTGGGAGGTTTGCTCTCCACTCGGTAGGATTTTAGAAACTTAGGCGAGCACTAGGCTGCAGCTAAGCCCCCGAGTGGGAGGTTTGCTCTCCACTCGATAGGATTTTAGAAACTTAGGCGAGCACTGGGCTGCAGCTAAGCCCCCAAGTGGGAGGTTTGCTCTCCACTCGGTAGGATTTTAGAAACTTAGGCGAGCACTGGGCTGCAGCTAAGCCCCCGAGTGGGAGGTTTGCTCTCCACTCGGTAGGATTTTAGAAACTTAGGCGAGCACTAGGCTGCAGCTAAGCCCCCGAGTGGGAGGTTTGCTCTCCACTCGGTAGGATTTTCGTGGCACGGCTTTGGATGAGAAGGTAGCAGTCGACCTGCGCTTCGTCCTCCTTGCGGGACGCATGTTGTGTTTGTGATGTAGCTCGGAAGGAGGAAGCAGGGGTCGACCTGCGCCTCGTCCTCCTTGCGAAGCGTACGTTGTCTTTTATTCTTAGGCGAACACAAGGTTGCAGCTAAGCCTCCGAGTGGAAGAATGGCTTATCACTCGGTAGGATTTTCAAGATCTTAGGCGAGCACTGGGCTACAGCTAAGCCTCCGAGTGGAAGGCTGGCTTACCACTCGGTAGGATTTTGTTTACTTAGGCGAAATGGATTCGCAGCTAAGCCTCCGAGTGGAAGGCTGGCTTACCACTCGGTAGGATTTTAAAAAACTTAGGCGAAACGGATTCGCAGCTAAGCCTTCGAGTGGAAGGCTGGCTTACCACTCGGTAGGATTTTTTTACAAGCTTAGGCGAACCGGGTTCGCAGCTAAGCTACCCACTGGGGGACAGATTTATGAGAGCAAAAGCAATGACAATTACTAAGAAAATTATGAAACTCTTGTCTTTGATGAATATACTACAACAGTACTTTTTATTACAACTCATCCGAATGAAAAACTTAAGTATAAAAAGGGGGGAGTAAGTCCGCGTTCCATGCTCTGGGCTCGTCAATCTGGTGCTCGACATTGTAAAGGCGGTATGCCCCATTATGGAGAACCTTGGTGATGATGAAGGGACCTTCCCAAGTAGGAGCAAGCTTGTGTGGTTTCTGTTGATCCACTCGGAGAACTAAATCTCCCTCCTGGAAAGCTCGACTCTTCACATTTCTGGCATGGAAGCGACGCAAGTCCTGCTGGTAAATGGTCGATCGGATCAAGGCCATCTCTCTTTCTTCTTCTAGAAGGTCGATTGCGTCCTGTCGGGCTTGCTCTGCTTCAGCTTCGGTGTAGAGTTCGACTCGGGGTGCATTGTGAAGCAGGTCACTCGGCAAGACTGCTTCAGCTCCGTAGACCTGGAAGAACGGAGTCCTCCCAGTCGACCGATTTGGCGTGGTCCTTAATCCCCAAAGCACCGACGGAAGTTCGTCGACCCATGCACCAGCTGCGTGTTTGAGGTCGTGCATCAGTCGGGGTTTCAACCCTTTGAGAATTAAGCCATTTGCTCATTCTGCTTGCCCATTCGACTGAGGGTGGGCGACTAAAGCGTAGTCGACTCGTGTACCCTGAGATGAGCAGAAGGCTCTGAACTCTTCGGAGTCGAAGTTTGACCCATTGTCCATGATGATACTATGGGGAACTCCATATCTGAATACCAAGTCCCTAATGAAGCTGACGGCGGTGCCGGCATCCAGATTCTTGATGGGTTTAGCCTCGATCCACCTAGTGAACTTATCGACTGCTACCAACACATGGGTGTAGCCGTTTTTGCCTGTCCTCAAAGGTCCAACCATGTCCAACCCCCATACAGCAAAAGTCCAGACGAGTGGAATGGTATTCAAGGCTGAGGCGGGTTTGCGTGACATATTGGAGTAAAATTGACATCCTTCACACTTGTCGACTATCTCTTTCGCCATCTCATTTGCTCTAGGCCAGTAAAAACCCGCTCGGTATGCTTTAGCCACGATGGTCCAAGAGGACGCATGATGGCCACAGGTCCTCGAGTGGATGTCGTTGAGAATCATTCGACCTTCCTCTGGTGTTATGCATTTCTGGCTGACTCCAGTCGCACTTTCTCTGTATAACTGTCCCCTCATGACGGTGAAGGCTTTGGATCGGCGGATGATCTCCCGAGCCTCTTCTTCATTCTCAGGGAGCTCTTTCCTCAGAATATAGGCAATATAGGGCACTGTCCAGTCGGGAGTGATGACCAGAACTTCCATGATCAAGTCGACCACAGCTGGGACCTCGACTTCAGTCGGATGTGTGGCGCTTTTTGGCTGCGGGGCTTCCTCGGTGAAAGGATCTTCTTGAACCGACGGCGTGTGAACATGCTCCAAAAACATGCCACTCAGAATGGCTTCCCTCTTGGAGCCTATCTTGGCCAAGTCATTGGCTACTTGATTTTTCAGTCGGGGAACATGATGGAGCTCTAATCCCTCAAATTTCTTCTCCAGCTTTCTGACTGCATTGCAGTATCCAGTCATGGCTGGGCTTCTGATGTCCCACTCCTTCATCACTTGGTTGACCACTAAGTCCGAGTCGCCGTAGACCATGAGGCAACGGACGCCGAGTGAAATGGTCATACGCAACCCGTACAAGAGTGCTTCGTATTCTGCTTCATTGTTGGAGGAATCAAAGTGAATCTGGAGTACATATCTGAGCTTATCTCCTCGGGGGGAAACCAAGACCACTCCGGCACCAGAACCATTCAGCATTTTGGAGCCATCGAAGAACATAGTCCAGTGCTCCGAGTGAACTTGGGTTGGTAACTGCTGTTCAGTCCACTCGGCGAGGAAATCTGATATTGCTTGGGACTTGATAGCTTTCTTTGCCTCAAATCTGATATCTAGGGGAAGAAGTTCAATCACCCATTTTGCCACTCGACTGGTTGTGTCTCTGTTGTGCAGAATCTCTGATAAGGGGGCGTCGGTGACGACTGTGATAATATGGTCAGAGAAGTAGTGAGCAACTTTCTTCGTGGTCATATAAATCCCATATACAAGCTTCTGATAATGAGGGTATCATTGCTTGGATGGGGTAAGGACTTCAGAAATGTAATACACTGGGCGCTGAACTTTGAAGGCTTTCCCTTGCTCTTCCCGCTCGACCGTAAGTACAGTACTGACGACTTGTCCTGTGGCTGCAATGTAAAGCAGCAAAGGCTCTTTGCTGATTGGGGCAGCAAGCACCGGCTGGGTGGAAAGCCGGGTTTTTAACTCTGCAAACGTTGCATGAGCTTCTGGAGTCCACTCGAACTTGTCTGACTTCTTCATTAGTCGGTAAAGAGGCAATGCCTTTTCACCGAGGCAAGAGATGAATCGACTTAACGCAGCCAAGCATCCAGTAAGTTTCTGGACATCGTGCACACGCACAGGGCGTGTCATTCGGAGTATAGTGCCAACTTTTTCTGGGTTGGCGTCGATTCCTTGTTCGGAAACGAGAAAACCGAGTAACTTTCCGCCAGGAACTCCGAATGTGCACTTTGATGGATTAAGCTTGATATCATACCTCCTGAGGTTGGCAAATGTTTCAGCGAGGTCAGTCAGCAGGTCGGAACCTTTCCGTGACTTGACCACAATGTCATCCATGTACGCTTCCACATTCCGACTGATTTGAGTGAGCAAACACTTCTGAATCATCCTCATGAATGTGGCTCCAGCATTATTGAGGCCGAATGGCATGGTGATATAACAGAAGCACCCGAATGGGGTGATGAAAGCTGTTTTGATCTCATCGGGTCCAAACAGACGAATCTAATGGTACCCAGAATAAGCGTCCAAGAAAGAAAGTCGCTCACATCCCGCAGTCGAGTCGACTATTTGGTCAACGCGGGGAAGAGGAAAATGATCTTTCGGGCAGGCCCGATTGATATGCTTGAAATCGATGCACATGCGAAGCGAATTGTCCTTTTTGGGGACCATGACAACATTGGTGAGCCACTCGGAGTGGTAAATCTCTCGGATAAACTCTGCTGCTAGGAGCCGAGCCACTTCTTCGCCAATGGCCTTCCTTTTTTGGACGGCGTACCGTCGCAGATGTTCCTTCACAGGTTTTGCCTTTGAATCGACTCGTAGACGATGCTCAGCCAGTCCCCTGGGTACACCCGGCATGTCAGAAGGTTTCCATGCAAAGATGTCCCAGTTCTCACGGAGGAACTGGATGAGCTCTTCTTCCTATTTGGGGTCGAGTGTTGTGGAGATATGAGTCGGAGCAGCGTTTGGGTCCGTCGGATGGATGTGGACGGGTTTTGTCTCACCGGACAACTGAAATGCTGATTCCGTAGCAGGCTTCTTGGCTCGCAACAAATCACTCGGGTCTGTGTTCCTTTGGTGTTCCTTCCACTCTTCTGCCACCATCTGGGCATCGGCGATCTTCGAGCCTTTCTGGAAGCACTCTTCTGCCTTCTTGCGGTTACTAGTGACAGTGATCATGCCTTTAGGGCCTGGCATCTTTAGTTTGGTACACGTAACATGGTCGAGCCATAAAACGTGCATAAGCTGGCCTGCCCAAAATTGCATGATAGGCACTCTGGAAATCCACAACCTCAAATGTCAGCTTCTCTTTGCGGAAATTCTTTGAATCACCAAAAACTACGTCAAGAGCAATCTTGCCGAGTGATGCGGCCTTCTTGCCAGGGATGACTCCATAAAAACTCATGTTGCTTGTGCTCAGCCTGGACATCGGAATGCCCATCCCTTTCAGCGTCTCAGCATACAGTATATTCAAACTGCTGCCACCGTCCATCAACACTTTGGTCAGTCGAGTGCCTTCGACGACGGGATCGACCACCAACGCTTGCCTCCCAGGGGTGGCTATATGCGTGGGGTGATTAGATTGGTCGAATGTAATGGCGGTCTGAGACCACTTCAGGTAATTGGGTGTTGACGGAGCAGCCATATTCACCTCTCGGTTTATAACTTTTAGTCGGTTTTTGCTCTCAACTTCGGCAAAAATCATCAAGGTGGAATTGACTTGCAGATATTCCTCGTGACTATCCTCCTTGTCCTCAACCTTGTCTGGCTCTTTTTCTTTGTCCTTGGGCTGCTTCCCTTGGAACTGCTATATCAGGAGTCGACACTGTCGAGTGGTATGCTTCGGGTAGATGAAATTACCCTCTTCGTCTTTCTTGGTGTGGATGTGACATGGTAAATCCAACACGTCATTTCCTTCTTTATCTTTCACTTTCTTGGGGTTCCAGGGCCCCTTGGGTTTCCCTTTGAACTTTCCTGGGTTCAGGGCCAAGGCTTCTCCAGGTGCGGCTGGCTCGGCTTTACGCTTTTGCTTCCGACTGGAATTTCCGCCTTCAGTGTCCTGGGCGACTGACTTGTGCTTGCCGCTCCGGAACTGATCCTCTTCCTCACCATTGGCATACTTGGTGGCAATTTCCAACATTCGACTCAGAGACATGTCTCCGGTTCGACCGAATTTCAGACTTAGCTCCCTATACTTTACGCCCTCCTTGAAGGCGCAAACTGCCTGGTGATCAGATACATTTTCTAATGTGTGATGCAGTGTGATCCATCTCTGGATGTAATCCCTCAGAGTCTCATTCGACTTTTGCACACAAGATTGCAGCTATGTCAGCCCCGCCGACCGCTTGCACGTTCCTTCGAACGTCCTGACAAACACTCGGGAGAGATCCTCCCACGTGTAGATGCTGCTGGGTGTCAACTGATTCAGCCATGCCCTGGCTGACCCTTCCAACATGAGAGGCAGATGCTTCATGGCCACCTCGTCAATTCCACCGCCGATCTGAACGGCCACTCGGTAGTCCTCAAGCCAAGTATCGGGCTTGGACTCACCGTTGAACTTGCTGACTCCAGTCGCCAACCTGAAGTTGGGAGGAATCACTGCGGCTCTGATGGCTCTGCTAAAACACTCTGGCCCGGAGACGTGCACTCGGCTGCTGGTGGGTACATCTCTGTCATTACCCTCTTTGCGGGGTCTGTTCCAGTCGACCAGACCTTGAACGATGATGGATCTCGCATCAAAGCCTGGTTCTATGGGGTCGACTAGAACTCTTCGCCTGCCACTGTACTGGCGTCTGTCATCCTGCTGTCGAGGCATATATGATCCACCCCTCCGAGGAGGAGTGGGCACTCGATGTCGATCGTTGCGATCGACTCGGTGATCATCCTGCTCATAATTCTTGTACTGATCATGTTGGTCGCCATGTCCTTCACGCCTCGGGGGCGATCTAGGGCTATGAGCTGACTGGACAGTATTCGCTGCCATGGACCTGCTATGAATCCTGTTCCGCGACTGCGACACAGCCGAATTCTGATCTCTAGCTGCTCGGAGCAAATCCCTGATCTGCATCAAGCCTCTGCCAGCCTCTGACTGGGAAGGCTGAATCGACTCTGCTATGTGTGTTGCAGCTGCCAAATTCTGGATTGGAGTGCGGTATACCTGAGTCGGGGGTTTGAAGAGTTGGCGTCGACTGGAGTCTGGAATCCGTTGCCGCGCGCGCTCGTCGAGTGCCCACTGAAGGTTCTCCAGTCGAGTGCGCTCAGCCAGGTTGGCCAAGCGCGCGTCCTCTAAGGTGCGAGCCTCAGGGGTTTCTCCAACGATCGGAGTATGTAGCGCATCCATGTTCCAGCGGCGAAGTTCTTCCCTCTGCTGCGAGTCGAGGGGCTCGGGGCGGTACTCCTCATGGTCGTGCTACGGATCTCCCCCGTCGTTGCCTCCCTCGGCACCAGGAAAGCCAGGAGGAACGTGCGGCCCATTGACCATCAGGACCTCCGCCGCCGGATCACTGCTGTCGCATTCGGATGCAATCTCTGCGGAGCCAGTCGATAGGTCAAACAGGTCGTAGAGAGATTCGTCGGGCTCGATTGCCGCGACTTGGGCAGCGGTCGACTGGAGAGCCACTTCGTGCCTCACCCACCGCTGGAGCCTCGACCGACCGGAGCGCTTACGCCAGCGGGAAGCTGGGACGGAGGATGACACGAAAACCGGCCGATACTGAGTCGACGGTTGCCGCAGAAGGACGCCGCGGATGCATGCTCGAAAATGCGTAGCTCCACGGACCAGGAGCGCATCCACGTCGAGCGGAGCCTCCTGCAGCCAGGCAGAGTCATCGGCGATGAATGTGAGCGCGCCGAGACGGATCTCGCGGCCCTCAACCAAAACTCCGCATGAAACCATGATGATGGGAATTGAAAAGATTGCAACTTCTCCAACAAGTCGCTAAGACACCTGCCCCACGGTGGGCGCCAACTGTCGTGGTTCTAAGTCTGACAGTAGAATGGGGGGTAGGTATGGAGAGGCAAGGTCCTAGCTATGGAGCAGTTGTACACACGAGTGTTTTACGAGTTCAGGCCCTTCTCAGAGGAAGTAACAGCCCTACGTCTCGGAGCCCGGAGGCGGTCGACTGGATTATGTGTGTGAGAGTTACAAGGGTGCAAACCCTTCTACCAGTGGAGGGGGGTGGCTTATATAAAGGACGCCAGGACCCCAGCCAGCCCACGTAGCAGAGGGTTAAAGTACATTAAGGTCGGGCGTTACTGGTAACGCCCTACATAAAGTGCCATTATGGCCATTAAGACTACTTAATTACAGACCGTTTGGATACAGAGTAGATCCTGAACTCCTGATGGTCGAGTGAGTCTTCATGGTCGAGTGTCTTCAGGTTCGTCGAGTGTCTTCTAGTCCGTCGAGTGAAGTCCCTCTTGGTCGACTGGAAGACGGCTTCTTCTAAGAGATGTCCTGGGGGAGGGTACCTTGGTCAGGTTCATGACCCTACCCTAGGTACATGACTTCATCACCTGTCGCCGTCCGCCTCGCCTCGACGTGGCCACCGCCCTCCCTGCGCCAAGCCGACGTGCCCACGAGCTCCACCTCGTCCTCCGCTCCTTCTCCGTCGAACCACGGGACCCGAAGCGCTCCACAACACCGACGACAGCATCGTCTTCCACCTTCGGACGCGTCGGAGCTCGCCGTCAACCCGCGTCGCCCCGAGCACCTCGAGCCATCCCCGGGCCTTCTCTGCAACGGTCGTGAGCCCTCGATCCTCCTTCCTCTCTCCCCGGCCTTTCCTCGTAGCCGTAGCTCGCCCTCGACGCACTCGCGCTTCCGCCACTGCGGTCGAGCTCTCCGGCATGGCCCCTGTGGCTGCAGCCGCACCCGATCCCGCTTGTGTGCTCCGTACCTCTAGCCGCAGCCAACGCACGCGCTCGCTCACCCCCACTACCCCGGTCCGCCCCGAGGCGCCGCGTCCACCCCTGCGCCCGCCGTGCGTGTGTCCCGCTGCTGCTGCTCTTGTGGCCTACTACTGCTGCTGCCATCTGCCCCTCGCCGCCCACTCCAGCCACCACGGCCCCTTCCGCCTCCGGCCGCCGCAAGTCCCAGCCGCGGCCCCGCTTCCCCTGGCCGGCGCCCCGCCGCGCCTCGGCGGCCTTCGTCCGCCGCGCCCGTGCGTTCGGGCATGCGCCCATGCCCCGCCCCAGCGCCCGATAGCCCGTGCCTGTTTTGGCCTATGGGCCACTGCCCAGTAGGCCCCACCGGCTTCCTTTTTTAAAAAAGAGCTTTAAAAATGTATATAAAATAATAATTAAATAAATAAATAAATAATTAGGTTTAACTAAACTAATTACTTGCTTAGTCTAATTAACTAACTAGTTAATCAAATGGGCCTATGACAGAGGGCCCCACCCCCCTGTTGACCAGTCAAGAGTTGACTGGTCAATTGGGTACCCCTGGCCCACCTGCCAGCCACTGGTACAGTTATGTGTACCCTGTGCTGGGTGCGCTTAGCATTTTAGCAATTATTTCCGAATTAATAATGATTTCAGGAATTGTTTAAATCTTTGAAAAATCATAGAAAATAATCCGTAACTCGGATGAAAAAGTTTTCTACATGAAAGTTGCTCAGAACGACAAGACGAATCCGAACACGCGATCCGTTCATCCGCCACACGTCCCTAGCATGGCAAATGTTGAACTTTCCCCCTCCGGTTCATTTGTCTAACAAACATTCGAAACCGGGAAAACTTTCCCGGATGTTTTCCCCTTCGCCGGTATCACCTAGCACCGCGTTAGAACACGTCTAGCTTTGCCTATTGTCATGTTATGCTCTTGCTTGCTATGTATTTGCTGTTTCTTCCCCCTCTTCTTCTCTGGTAGACCTCGAGACCGCTGCTGATGCCCCTGTGATCGACTACATCGACGATGACCCTCCTTCTTGTCTGAGCAACCAGGCAAGCCCCCCATTTGATCATCCCGATATCGCCCATTCTATACTCTCATGCTTGCATTAGATTTTGCTACTGTTATTGTTTGCTCCTATTCTGATGCATAGCCTGCTTTTGTACCTGCTTTTGTTACCTACCTGTTTATCCTAAACTACTTAGTATAGGTTGGTTAGTGATCCATCAGTGACCCCCACTTGTCCTTGTTGCCCCTGCTTCATCTTCGACGACTTTCAACATGATCGATGACCAGAGCCTGACACCTCACATCACATCACGCCCCTTTAGTTGCTCGACTCTGTAGAGCTACTATCGAGTGCCGAGGGTGATCCCTCATAACGCACTCCTGATGATAATTCTGTAGTGTAGCTATTCGGTTGTGGTCATCGAGGGTGATTTCCTCTTTCACCATTCCCGATACGGCTCTGTCGTTCAACACCTCAAGAGTGAACCCCAAGGGTGGTCTATCTTGCGTTCACCTTGATGATTATATTGAGTGGAATCCACCAGGGGAGATTCCTCAGGTTTTCCCCTTGATGTCTGGACACACGGTTACAATGACTTTACTTGAGACCTTGGTGGAAGTCGGGCGGGCCCGGAGAGCACCCGCAAGATCATGACGTGGCACGGCCGGGCATTCTAGGCCCTTGTCGTAAGTCCACGAGACGGGGCGACGGGGTCACTTTCGATCATGAGTCTCTGCTCATCTCCGCAAGCTAATAATACACTATGGTTTGGGTATTTGTTCTGAGTTGGCCTATGGCCTTTACGCACCAACCACCACGTGAGAATAGTTACGGTCCTCGACGTCGCGGTATCAGCCGAAGCTTTGTCACACATCCAGTTCAGCAGTGCGGCACGGCTGGGCCGGCACCATCCTGTAGTGGTGGAGCCAGGTCCGCCCTGCTCGCAACGACCCGGAGTGCAACGGGCGATGGGCCCAGACCCCGGAGTGCTTAGGAGGTAGATTGGCGGGGACCTCTCTGCTGAGCCTAGGTAGGGATGCGACGTGTTGATCTTCCGAGGCCGGGCATTGACCCCAGAAAGGTGTGTCCGGCCAGAGTGATCGAGCGTGTTGGAAAACGTGGTGCACCCCTGCAGGGAAGATTATCTATTAATAGCCGTGTCCACGGTAACAGACGTTCAGACTTATATCCTGATCTTATACAACTACAAATGTATACTTGAATATGTGGCTCCGGGATTGCTTTCTCGCAGGGAGTCGAGGAAGGATCTTTGGGCATTAATGTTACAACATGTTTGTTAATTAAACTGCTATTCTTTACTCTTCTACATGCTGCAAGTTGCTTGGAGCTACTTGAAGATCCTATTCTTTGATAGGCTAGGCCTTCCCCCCTCTATTCTGACATTCTGCAGTTCAGTCCACAGATACAACCCTTCCATTTGATACCAATGCATACTTAGTATAGATCTGATGCTTGCGAGTACTTTGGATGAGTACTCACGGTTGCTTTGCTACCCCCTTTCCCTCTTCTTTCTTCTTTCCGATTGACGCAACCAGATGGTGGATCCCTGGAGCCCGATGCCACCGCCAATGGATGCTACTACATGGAGGCCGCCGATGACCAGGAGTAGTTAGGAGGTCCCGTGCAGGAGGTCTTGCCTCTTCGATCGTGTTGCTTTTGTGCTATCCTTCTTAAGGCATCCTTGTTTAACTTATGTCTATTTTCAGATTTTGTTGCTTCCGCTGACTCTTGTGTATCGAGCTTGTATTCGATCCCTCGAGGCCCCTGGCTTGTAATATAAAGCTTGTATTATTTTGATTTGTGTCTAGAGTTGTGTTATGATATCTTCCCGTGAGTCCCTGATCTTGATCGTACACATTTGCGTGTATGATTAGTGTACGATTGAATCGGGGGTGTCACAGGGCACCGGACATCGCCCGATTCGGACCAACACTTGGAGAAGCACTGGCCCGGGGGGTTAAATAAAGATGACCCTCAGGTTTATAACTCCCAAGGAAAAGTTAGTAGGTTGTTAGGCAAATGTAACACCAAGGTTGGGCCTTGTTGGAGGAGTTTTATTCAAGGAGAACTGTCAAGGGGTTACCATAAACCCAGTCACTTAAGAAACGCAAAATCAAGGAACATAACACCAGTATGACGGAAACTAAGGCGGCAAGAGTGGAACAAAACAGCAGGCATAAGGCCGAGCCTTCCACCCTTTACCAAGTATATAGATGCATTAATTAAATAAGAGATATTGTGATATCCCAACATATTCCTGATCAACATGGAGAAATCTTCAACTTCACCTGCAACTAACAACGCTATAAGAGGGGTTGAGCAGAAGCGATAACATAGCTAAACAACAGTTTGCTAGGAAGTGTGAAAAAGGTTAGAGGCTGACAAGGAAATTTGGAAGGCTTGATAAACAAGTGATAGGTTGCGCAGCATAGCGATAGAATGAAGAAACTAGCATAGCACTGATAGTAGTGAGATCCAGGTTAACGGTTATCTTGCCTGAAATCCCGCTAGGAAGAAGAACGAGTCCATGAACAAGACGAACGGGCATAGACGAACCAAGCGTAGTCGAACGAATCCTCACGATCGCAACGAAACATGAACTATCGAGAAGAAGCACAACCGGAAAGAAGCAAACAACAAGGTAAACACACAACACATAAACATGACATGATGCTCCACCAAGTATGATGCATGACAAAGGCTATATGATGCTACTCATGGCAAGAGATGATGCATACACGAACAACACATCAAAGCAAGTTTAAATGAGGCCGGAAACAACATATAACAATTGCGGTAAGTCCCCATATGCAAATTTTGAAATAGGTCCAGATCTGAATAAACCTTATGTTCAAGTAGTTAAACATCAAGTAAAGATGCACCAAGATGATCTTCACTAAATTCTAGTCAAGTTACATATAAAGTTCATTTAATTCGGAGCTACGACCTAGAAGATATAAGCAAAACAAATTAAACATGGCATTTATGCAAAATGTATTCAAACATCAAGCAAACACTCTCCAAACATGGATGCAACATGATAAGATGAAACTGCATACAATTCTAAGCAAGTTTCATGTAGAGCATGCTCAAAACAGAGCAATGGTGCAACACATACACTCCAAACGAGATATAACAACAATCTGCCCAAAATAGCAACTAGACACTTTGCAATCATCAAAACAACATGCTACAGGAATCAAAAGAGCACAAACTTGACATGCTATTCATGTACAGATAACATAATTCAAATATCATTAAGGTTCAGGTTCATAGGCATCAAGATTAAACCAATATGATCAATACAAAATGCAACTTTATAACACAGGAGCATATACATGAGCAGAGTTAATATGATGGCAAATTGAGAGCAAGAAAGAGACAAGCTATATCAAGTATACATGGAAACCAAGGACATGGCTTCAAAGTACACATAACAAAGAGCAAATAACATCATGGCATCGTATGCATATGGCTCATGGATTAACGGGAACCAACATGACAAGATTGAATATTGAAACAGTTTCAACAAGTGTAAAACAGCAACATTATCATAGCATGTTTGCAAGCATGGAACAGAGGCATATGATATACAAAATTAACAAACATGGAATGTGAACAAATTACGCATAGCATACTTCAAAACATGTAATTAGAGCATCTCCTGAATAGGCATGGATCAATCAATAACAATCTCACAACAAGGCATTATGAAGTTAACAGAAAACTGGAACAACATATAGGCATGTTCATGGAAATGAAAACATATTCTGCAGGACATATATAAGTCATCAAAAGGCATCACATGATAGAGCATATCATGGACAACAACACATGTCAACTAAGCATCTCTAGATTATGCATGGATTAATTGGTAGCCTCAAGCAAACATGGCATCATGATATGACAGATTCAGAAATGACAGAACATTAACAGCAAGTAGCCCAGTTCACAAGCTTGATGTACTCAGTACAGGGCATATAAAAATACATGGATTGCACCACAGTAAAGATGGCATAGTTGTACTCCTAAAACATGTAGAGATGATGCTGAAAAGAAAAATCACACAAAAAGATATAAAAATGACAAATAGGCAATTACATCAGCTTTCAGTAGTTAACAACAACATTCACTTTTGCATCAGGGATTAAGATATCAAGACGCACCCTAACATGAATGAGAAGCACATAAACATGTAGAGCATGAAGAGCAGAACATTTGCATATCAAGATCATTATTATAAGCTCAACAGGGGCAAAGTTATAGCACTCACAAGATGCATACATGATGTTAACAAACAACATATTCCAACAATTTATATCACTTAGCAGTTTTGCAACGAATATTAAGGCATTAATATGAACAGTAACATGCATGGAAACTATTCCATCATGAAGAGCACTCTGAGATGAATTTCTTGACATATCATGCACTCCAAACGGAGAAATGAGCACAAAGTTACACTATGACGAACAAGCGCACATGCTGTTGAAAATGATGGGACTTAGTAAAAAAACTACCTCGCGGGAAAACCTGGATCTCGCGGAACGGGGACGGAGCGGTGCGGGACAGCTTGGCCGTTTGGATCGTGGGACGGGTGGATCTCATCCCACCCGTACGGATCCAGCGAGGGGCAGCGCTCCGGCGAGTTTCACCGGTGGCGAGGACGCGCGGAGGTGGCCGGAGACGACGACGGGCGGCGGCTGAAGGTGGCGGGGCAAGGCGAAGCTGCGGAGCCGAGGCAGGGCGGCGGCATGGCCGGGCGGTGGAGGCGGCGGGCGATGCACGGCGGCGGGGTGAGCTGGTCCAGCGAGGCGCGCTGGCGGCGGCAGGCGGCGATGCGCG
>NC_057801.1:123613623-123616896 GCF_018294505.1 Triticum aestivum | reverse complement strand
CTCGTCGGCGGGAGGCGGTGCAGGGCGCGAGCGGCGACGGATGGGTCTGGGGGCGGCTCCGGGGCCCGCGGGCCGTGGTGGTGGGTGGAGGCGGAGAGGCGACGTGGTGGGCGCCGATTCGTCGGGGCGGCGGCGCGGACATGTCCGACCGTCACGGACACGTCCGGTGGCGGCGGGAGAGGGAGAGCTAGGGTTTCGCCCGAAAAATAGAGAGGGAGGCACTTATTTATAGGCAGAGGTGCGGTTTTCACGCACACAGTCATGATCCAACGACGGAGAGCATGAAGGGGGTTTAGATGGGCTAGCGGGCTGTTGTGAAGGGGTGCTGGGTTGCAAAGAGAAGGGGGTTTCCAAATGAAACGAACTTTGACAGGCGGTCTACCGGTGATATACCAAGGCCACTCGGCAAATCTCGGCCCTTTCCGAGAACTGTTTTCTCCCGCTCACGAAACAAGGTTTGAGAGGGGCGACGGGTGCAAGCGAGTGTGGTTGGGGCTCAGAACGGACAACGGAGAGAACCGGGGGAACCCGAACGGATGCAAGTTTTGAAAAATATGCAGATGAAATGCAGATGATGACATGGCAAAGTGCAAGACGCAAGCAAATGACATGGCAATAACGGCGAATAACTGAAAAACACCTGGTGCATCGGATTCGGGGCGTTACACAAGATTACAATGTTCATGTCATCGCAAATAAGAAGACTATAATGGTACTGAGAGTTTGGTTATATCATGACTCCGCTAGAACGCTCCATGATAAAATCCTGGTTTGGCCATTTTTTAGATATGGAGTCTGAAACATGTCCAGTATAAAATCTTAGAGCAACTCTAGCAGTCACCAAAACCACCTAAACCCCATAATAACTACCATATGAAGTGCATGCAACGAAAAAAATAGCTTTAGCTGAGTCGTTGTATGAGTCACTATTGTCATGCATTATGGAGCGCCCTCCATATCGGGCCTCCCAGCCTTCATATTTGGCGTAACGAAGTTTTGAAATGCACTTCATCCAACAAAAGTGTGGCACGAAGAAAATTTCACATGGTTCCTCACCACATGGGGGTGAAACAGAGATTCGGAAAAGGGTGTCCCACTAATGAGTGGATCCCACGAGGCGGATGGAACTTGGAGGCCCTAATATAATTATTCTAAGTTGCGTATTCTCTCTGCAACCTCCAAATATTTGTGGAGTGCACTTCATACGTATTATGGAGGCCATCGATAAGGTGACTCTACTAGAGATGTCCTTAAATTCAAAACAAGTCAAGAACAAATCACACAAATGCACTAGCAAGTCTTAAGAAAACTATAAAACAAATACTAGGCCTCTTGCCATCCTTTGATTTACAGAAACTTTGCAGGAATTCTAAAGGATAAGAAGTTTGTAGGAAACAATGAGCTTTCTGGTTTGTAGGAATGGATCCGTATTTTTAATGTAGGATAGGAACCAATCATTCAGATTTCAAAGAAAACATTAGCCTAGACTTAATGAAAATTTTATCCATCAAATGACATCTCTTTTCCTATAGGTATTCGGATACATGTCATCTCACTTATGATTTTCCCATTCCTATGATATTCCTACCTTATGAACTAAAGAAGGCTTAAGAGCATCTCAAATAGATGATGTAGATGTAGAAATAACTAACTTTCACATCATCAAGGCCTAAAAATGTTGCCCCAACAGATCATGTAGGTATATAAATTTTTACATCACCTACTACAAGTGATGTAAAATAAAGCACTTGGAGATGAAAATATACATCACCCAACCGCCTTAGATGTAAAACGGTCAGCCACGCCCCAACCGCCAAAAAAGAAAGTTCATGTCGCCCGCCCGACGTCCCCCATCCCCCACGCGCCGCCCATCGGCCATCGCCCGGCCCCATGGCCGACTACGACCCCGCCGTGGCCGCCACTGGTGCTACAAACTTCCTTGATGACGCCTCCGCCGCCATGCCGTCCCCATCCCGCTGCACCGGATTCGCCCCACCCCGGCCCGTCACCGCCGCCGGAGCAGGTGCACCACCGACGAAGAAGCAGCCCACAGCCAAATCCCGTGGTGGTGGCGCACAACCCCGCCGCGGCTTCATCTCGGGTGAAGAAGATGAAGGTGGCCACAGCTGCTTCGATGCCGCGAGCGGCAACGACAACTACCCCTGACATGGCACGCCTCCTCCGTCGCCGCCGCTAGCCACACCACCGTCGGCTATTTTTTTACAGCACCTGTTGGAGCACCAGGGCCGGCCCTGAGATTTCGGGGGCCCGGGGCAAGACAACACAGAGGGACCCTAAATCCACATAAACATATGTGTATTTTTTTCTATTTTAACTGAATTGTAGTGTCTTGTCTTCTTGACTATTCAAAAAGCTGGGGTCGCAAACATTCACAGTTTTAGTTGATCGATCTTGTCAATGTACACTTACATATATTTCTAATAGGTGAATTAGTAACACTTTCATGCCTACTCAAATTTTATCTTCCTAAAGTTTTCACTAGTTGTTCTTGAAGAAGAACTAAAGTTAAGTCCTGGGAATTCCTAGCAGTAAAAATATTGTTTTTGACCCGGAATCAGTAGAATACTTGCATCTGTTCTAAAAATGCCAACAACTAATGTGGGACTCAATCAACTCATATGCACTTTTTTCCTCATTATCAGATGGATCCTTTCTTGATAGCATCTTGTTAAATAAATGGCAATCTTGCTAATCAGCACACAACATACGATACAAGAAATTAAGAGCACTGCTAATTGAAAAGAAGTGCTATGAAAGGCATGGAACAAGGTACCTGGATGGCTAGAAAACTCGAAAAAGCAAGATTTTGCTGCTGCATACGAGAGTCACGAACAAAAGTCCAAGTTTCTCTTTTCTAATCCCAATCAATACATGAAACCGGAGTGTGAGAAAAAGATATGTACGAGGATGATCTTGAGAAACGAATGAATGATCGAACGAGACATAGAAAGAGAAGGAAAGGGAAACTATGGGTTGAAGAGAAATTGATGGGAATCTGGACACCGCATTACTTTGTTCTACTAATGGCGCCCAGCAACCGAAAATCACCATTAGACAAGCGGGTGGCGTGCCATCATCCATGGCATGGCCGATTTGTTGCCAATTGGGGAAGAGAAGTAAAAGCCGAAAAGACTGCATGGCGTGCGAGCCGATGATATTGATTGATCAGTTAATTTTTCTTTCCTTTTGGAGAATCAATCGGCAGGCTAAACATCACAAACGTTAGGAAACCAATCAATTGGGGGCCCCTTC
>NC_057801.1:123610989-123613127 GCF_018294505.1 Triticum aestivum | reverse complement strand
GGCCCTGTGGAGCACTGGTTTTAAATCTTCAAATATACATCATTTGTTGAAATTAGGTGTTTGTTGGTGATATAAAAAGCATTTTTTGGTGATATAAATTGTAGATCTTGTACATCTAGCACTTTTACATCTCCAAATATACATCTTGTATTGGAGATGTTCTAAGACTCAAAATATACTGTTACTGACAGGTGGGAAAATTGGTAATGAAAGTGCATAACAGTAAGCAACCAAATACTAAACAATTTTTTTAAGATAAGCTGAAATTATAATCCTCCCAATTCCAAACACGTGAAGAGGATTTGCTTGACGTATCCATTTGGCAGATATCTAGGTATACGTAGCATGCATGCATGTTAGACAGGATGGGAGTTCAGGTGCAACGTCCCTGCCCTGTGTTACTCTTCAAGTAGTCAATTGTTTTATTTTAAAAGGTAAACATGTGTAGCTCAGGGGCGGCTCTAGGGGTATTCTTGGGTTTTCATGTGAATACCTATGATTTTTATAAAACTGTGTTGATTTTGGCAAAACAGTGATAAATTTTGAAAAACAACAATGATTTTGGCAAAACGAATACACATGAACACCCCGTTGCAAATTCCTGGAGTCGCCACCGGCGTAGCCACCATGAACCTACCTGTGCATAGTACATACACCGCCATAGAGAAAACGTGGCGATCAGTACATACCCCCATGAAATCGTCCTGTATGTGATGTCTCGAGGAGAGAGCCGGAGTGCTCCGCAACGCTAGCGTTGAGAAAAGAAAGAGAGAAAACGTTGGCATGTCTCGCTCGGATTAGTTAACGTCCACGTGCGGCGTTTGCCGCGGGAACTGACTGAACCCGAAAATGTACCACGAGGGGTAGCTGTCTGTGGCAGGTGTAGCCTGCCCCGCGCCCCGAGCCGGAGTCGCCATGCGTGGCGCACAGAGACGTCGACAACGGGGCCGTTCACTCCGGTGGCGCGAGGATTCACAGCCCCGTTTACTTACCGGGCGGGCGGCTTCCCGTCCAACTCGGGCACGCGCGCGCAGCCGCAGGCCGGGAGATCTGATGGATCGGTGCCCCGCGCAGCCGCAGCCGCAGCCGAATCAGCGCGCACTGGCATGTGCGGGTCGCGGTCACCATCGCCTGCCGTGGCTTCTCCGGCAGAGACGACGAGACTGAGCACCTGGAGGAAGCTCCGGGTCAGGTGCTCGATCGGGGCGGTGGACGACGACAATGGAACGCTGGACCCTATTTGTGACCTCGATTGGCTCCCGCATTTTGCGGTGTAATTCTGCGTGGTGGTACGTGTTTGCTTGCCCGCTAGGGAATTCTCTCTCGCGTCGACCACCACATATACATAAGCTTAAGCTAAGATATTCCATGTCATTGGCCATACGCGGGAAGGTTCTCGTCACGTCACCTATTCCCCTTTCGCATTGCTTCTTGCGTACCGTCAGCAAAATGAAACCGATAACGATCGATGTGGCAACTGGCTAGACCAGATGACAAGAACAATTACTCAAAAAAAGAAGACCGACATCCTCTGCTGACAACTAAATTGCCAAAAACCACCACAATTGCGTTGAGTAGTGCGGAAAGCTACCAAACACTGTCATCGACAAGGGCGGGCCGGTTTCAGTATGGGAGCGGCGACAACGCCGCGTCGGCGGCTAGTTCTGACGACAGCAATGGTCGTGTAGTGGTCCATGGATCTTGATGTAATTTTTATTATGTTTGAGATGTTTTATGCTTCCGGTGAATCTTTATAATTAACCTGATCCTTTTCGCAAAGTAAACCCACCAAAATCTAGTAAGAAAATCCTCACACCAAATCTGACAAGTAGGCGACCCATCGTCATTGATGATGTGCAGCCAATCTTCACAGTGTTTGGCAGAAACGTTGTGTTGACGAAGGGCCCGCCTCTCAATGTACATTATCTTTCTTTTCTCTCTTATATGCATTGTGTCAAGTGTCAACCACCTTATGTGCATTGACCGAGACAAAAAGCCGTCACCACGCCCTTACACACTGCCACCTCAATTCACCCCGGTACACCCCTCCCGAGCCTCCGCCACGCACAACTCGATGGCCTTGCCTCCTCACCCTTGTCATTTCGGACTCTCACAAGCACACCCCTTCTACCACGACC
>NC_057801.1:123608975-123610663 GCF_018294505.1 Triticum aestivum | reverse complement strand
ACCACCCGCCGCCCCGCGCCCCACCTGCCTCGCTTCCTGCCGCAGCCGGCAACCGATCAGCACTACCGGTCAAATTCGGTGTCAAAACACGACCAATCCATCTTCTAGTGGTTCTGATTTATTTATTTATTTTTACTGTGTTTCAGTGATTTTGCAAATTGTTAACATCTTGATAGCTTTCTGCACTACTCGACGCAATTTAATTGCGATGATTTTGAACAACTTAGCCTCTGCTGTCAGGAGGTTTGTGAGATATTCCTTGGTCCTTTTCGTGAGGGGGTTGAGAATGAAGTACAGGTACGAAGCTCGATCGTCAGCGTCCTGCGTGGGAATGCGACGGAAGTGGCTGCGCTGTGCCAGTGTATCTGGCGCAAGAGCCGAGATAAGATAAGATTAGGCGTTGTTGGAGCTTTACGAACAGAACAAAGTACGGAGTCGTTTTCGGGCCCGGTCACGTACGCCAGTGGCCAATGCAAGCAACTTTCCAGAGGAGAACTCTCAGTCTGTGGACTTGAATTCGCAGGTCGAGTGAAATACTCGCTTCTCGTTTACACACAAAATTTACATGACAAACCACTTCCTTTTTTAGAAAGACAAACTGTAGATTTTGCCAAAACCTGCTACTCCCTCTGCAAACTTATACTCCCTCTGTCCCAGAATAAGTGCCGTTGATATAGTACTATCATTTTACTACTCGACAGAGGCTCCTCATTCATCCATCGGATCATCCAATCTATGAAACAAGAGAACAAACGAGAACGAGATATTGACTTTTTTGACATTTGTAACTACATTCTTGCATTTCTTTTTTGACTTTTTATGCGATCGGAAAACGAATAAGATCAAAAAGATAGGCGGACGATCAGCGACACCCAAAATAAGGGAGCCGGATCCTCTAACTTAGGGAAGGGAAGTCAAGATGCTACGGTGTTCGTCTAGTGTAAAATGAAGAAAGAATGTTACAGACTATTAGCAGGTTATTTACTTTTGGTAATTATTGTAGATATAAAATATCAAAATTAATTTTATCTCATCATCAACTTGTTTGTATGTAACTTCTTTGAATGTGCATAATAGATCCGTAATTTCAAAAATAATTTAAGTTATTTTAGCCTTAATTGTATGGATTAACAAAAGAAAAGTTAGGATACTGTAACTTCTCTAACATACCTTGTGTACGTTAGAGGATCCAGTTCCCAAAATAAGTGCCTCTGATTTAATATAATTTTGTACTAAATGAACATCACTTATTTTGAGACGCAAAGAATATAAGACGTTTTAGATCACTACTTTAATGGTCTAAAATATTTTATATTAATTTACAGTGTAACAAAAATTATATATTTAGACAACTACATTCGAACGTATATGTATCCACTGATATGCTTTTGATGACGTATATCACATTTCTAGTTAGTCAAATTGATGACCTAGAACTGCGCACATGCCCTGTGCACCGGAATGGAGGGAGTACATCAAATCAAACAGATCATTTTGCCCCTTTTTCACAGTAGATATATGGAGAATGAAAATGAACTATGATATCAAAGAACTCTATCTGTAGATCTCAACTACCCGGTCACGTTAACTATGTGTACTCGTTTGCATACCAAATTTACATGACACTACAATATTTGCCAAAACAGACCCTGCTAGGTCAGATCAAATGGACCATGTTTTGCATTATA